>NW_027189138.1:3961050-4139759 GCF_040958095.1 Procambarus clarkii | reverse complement strand
CGTTTTTACCAACATTTCGATACTATTTCATGGAGTATCACGATATGTGATTTGGCCTTCAAATCTCAGAATTTCGCATAATTTTGCATTTTAAGCAAGTTTTCTTGCATTTTGTTTCGTACGAATAATCGTCGAATTTAGCAATATTTTGACGTTTATCATCTCCTTTTCCTTTATGTGATTTAAACAAAATATTATCGAATTAGGCAATATTTTGCCGTTTTTCCACGTTTTGTGAATTTTCAGTCTATGGGTATTAATTCATTATATATACGATAAAAATGATGCAAACACATAATTGATTAGATAATAACCTTAAATACTTCATTTTCAATCATCTATTTGTTTCTCGTTAAAATACTGTGTAAGATATTGAAAAGGGGAGAAGTTCGGTTTTTATTGCATATATCGACGTTTCAGCCGGATTAGAGCGGCTAATACGAGCGACGTGTACATCTTCCATCGGTAATATAAACCGAAAATCAAGAACATTTTAGTTAATGCTAATGAAAACACATTGTTTTTTATCATTTGTATTGGAAACAACATTGTCATATGTCTTTAATTAGATCTAAATAATACGAAACCTCGCTCTATGATTTGAAGTTAAAACCCTTATATATGGTAAAATAGTGAACTTTTTCACGTTTTTCATGTTGTGTGATTTTACGTAAAAATATACGTTTTTACCAGTATTTTGATACTATTTCATGTAGTATCACGATATGTGATTTGGCCTTCAAATCTCAGAATTTCGCATAATATTGCATTTTAAGCAAGTTTTCTTGCATTTTGTTTTGTACGAAAAATCGTCGAATTTAGCAATATTTTGACGTTTATCATCTCTTTTTCCTTTATGTAATTTAAACAAAATATGACCGAATTAGGCAATATTTTGCCTTTTTTCCACGTTTTTGTGAATTTTCAGTTTATGGGTTTAATTCATTATATATACGATAAAAATGATGCAAACACATAATTGATTAGATAATAACCTTAAATACTTCATTTTCAATCATCTATTTGTTTCTCGTTAAAATACTGTGTAAGATATTGAAATGGGGAGAAGTTCGGTTTTTATTGCATATATCGACGTTTCAGCCGGATTAGAGCGGTTTTACGTGTACATCTTCCATCGATAATATAAACGGAAAATCAAGAACATTTTAGTTAATGCTAATGAAAACACATTGTTTTTTATCATTTGTATTGGAAACAACATTGTCATGTCTTTTCTTAGATCTAAATAATACGAAACCTCGCTCTATGATTTGAAGTTAAAACCCTCATATATGGTAAAATAGTGACTTTTTTCACGTTTTTCATGTAGTGTGATTTTACGTAAATATAAACGTTTTTACCAACATTTCGATACTATTTCATGGAGTATCACGATATGTGATTTGGCCTTCAAATCTCAGAATTTCGCATAATATTGCATTTTAAGCAAGTTTTCTTGCATTTTGTTTCGTACGAAAAATCGTCGAATTTAGCAATATTTTGACGTTTATCATCTCCTTTTCCTTTATGTGATTTAAACAAAATATTATCGAATTAGGCAATATTTTGCCGTTTTTCCACGTTTTTGTGAATTTTCAGTCTATGGGTATTAATTCATTATATATACGATAAAAATGATGCAAACACATAATTGATTAGATAATAACCTTAAATATTTCATTTTCAATCATCTATTTGTTTCTCGTTAAAATACTGTGTAAGATATTGAAAAGGGGAGAAGTTCGGTTTTTATTGCATATATCGACGTTTCAGCTGGATTAGAGCGGTTTTACGTGTACATCTTCCATCGATAATATAAACGGAAAATCAAGAACATTTTAGTTAATGCTAATGAAAACACATTGTTTTTTATCATTTGTATTGGAAACAACATTGTCATATGTCTTTTCTTAGATCTAAATAATACGAAACCTCGCTCTATGATTTGAAGTTAAAACCCTCATATATGGTAAAATAGTGACTTTTTTCACGTTTTTCATGTAGTGTGATTTTACGTAAATATATACGTTTTTACCAACATTTCGATACTATTTCATGGAGTATCACGATATGTGATTTGGCCTTCAAATCTCAGAATTTCGCATAATATTGCATTTTAAGCAAGTTTTCTTGCATTTTGTTTCGTACGAATAATCGTCGAATTTAGCAATATTTTGACGTTTATCATCTCCTTTTCCTTTATGTGATTTAAACAAAAATTATCGAATTAGGCAATATTTTGCCGTTTTTCCACGTTTTTGTGAATTTTCAGTCTATGGGTATTAATTCATTATATATACGATAAAAATGATGCAAACACATAATTGATTAGATAATAACCTTAAATACTTCATTTTCAATCATCTATTTGTTTCTCGTTAAAATACTGTGTAAGATATTGAAAAGGGGAGAAGTTCGGTTTTTATTGCATATATCGACGTTTCAGCCGGATTAGAGCGGTTTTACGTGTACATCTTCCATCGGTAATATAAACGGAAAATCAAGAACATTTTAGTTAATGCTAATGAAAACACATTGTTTTTTATCATTTGTATTGGAAACAACATTGTCATATGTCTTTTCTTAGATCTAAATAATACGAAACCTCGCTCTATGATTTGAAGTTAAACCCCTCATATATGGTAAAATAGTGACTTTTTTCACGTTTTTCATGTAGTGTGATTTTACGTAAATATATACGTTTTTACCAACATTTCGATACTATTTCATGGAGTATCACGATATGTGATTTGGCCTTCAAATCTCAGAATTTCGCATAATATTGCATTTTAAGCAAGTTTTCTTGCATTTTGTTTCGTACGAATAATCGTCGAATTTAGCAATATTTTGACGTTTATCATCTCCTTTTCCTTTATGTGATTTAAACAAAATATTATCGAATTAGGCAATATTTTGCCGTTTTTCCACGTTTTTGTGAATTTTCAGTCTATGGGTATTAATTCATTATATATACGATAAAAATGATGCAAACACATAATTGATTAGATAATAACCTTAAATACTTCATTTTCAATCATCTATTTGTTTCTCGTTAAAATACTGTGTAAGATATTGAAAAGGGGAGAAGTTCGGTTTTTATTGCATATATCGACGTTTCAGCCGGATTAGAGCGGCTAATACGAGCGACGTGTACATCTTCCATCGGTAATATAAACCGAAAATCAAGAACATTTTAGTTAATGCTAATGAAAACACATTGTTTTTTATCATTTGTATTGGAAACAACATTGTCATATGTCTTTAATTAGATCTAAATAATACGAAACCTCGCTCTATGATTTGAAGTTAAAACCCTTATATATGGTAAAATAGTGAACTTTTTCACGTTTTTCATGTTGTGTGATTTTACGTAAAAATATACGTTTTTACCAGTATTTTGATACTATTTCATGTAGTATCACGATATGTGATTTGGCCTTCAAATCTCAGAATTTCGCATAATATTGCATTTTAAGCAAGTTTTCTTGCATTTTGTTTTGTACGAAAAATCGTCGAATTTAGCAATATTTTGACGTTTATCATCTCCTTTTCCTTTATGTAATTTAAACAAAATATGACCGAATTAGGCAATATTTTGCCTTTTTTCCACGTTTTTGTGAATTTTCAGTTTATGGGTTTAATTCATTATATATACGATAAAAATGATGCAAACACATAATTGATTAGATAATAACCTTAAATACTTCATTTTCAATCATCTATTTGTTTCTCGTTAAAATACTGTGTAAGATATTGAAAAGGGGAGAAGTTCGGTTTTTATTGCATATATCGACGTTTCAGCCGGATTAGAGCGGTTTTACGTGTACATCTTCCATCGGTAATATAAACCGAAAATCAAGAACATTTTAGTTAATGCTAATGAAAACACATTGTTTTTTATCATTTGTATTGGAAACAACATTGTCATATGTCTTTAATTAGATCTAAATAATACGAAACCTCGCTCTATGATTTGAAGTTAAAACCCTCATATATGGTAAAATAGTGAACTTTTTCACGTTTTTCATGTTGTGTGATTTTACGTAAAAATATACGTTTTTACCAGTATTTTGGTACTATTTCATGTAGTATCACGATATGTGATTTGGCCTTCAAATCTCAGAATTTCGAATAATATTGCATTTTAAGCAAGTTTTCTTGCATTTTGTTTCGTACGAAAAATCGTCGAATTTAGCAATATTTTGACGTTTATCATCTCCTTTTCCTTTATGTGATTTAAACAAAATATTATCGAATTAGGCAATATTTTGCCGTTTTTCCACGTTTTTGTGAATTTTCAGTCTATGGGTATTAATTCATTATATATACGATAAAAATGATGCAAACACATAATTGATTAGATAATAACCTTAAATATTTCATTTTCAATCATCTATTTGTTTCTCGTTAAAATACTGTGTAAGATATTGAAAAGGGGAGAAGTTCGGTTTTTATTGCATATATCGACGTTTCAGCTGGATTAGAGCGGTTTTACGTGTACATCTTCCATCGATAATATAAACGGAAAATCAAGAACATTTTAGTTAATGCTAATGAAAACACATTGTTTTTTATCATTTGTATTGGAAACAACATTGTCATATGTCTTTTCTTAGATCTAAATAATACGAAACCTCGCTCTATGATTTGAAGTTAAAACCCTCATATATGGTAAAATAGTGACTTTTTTCACGTTTTTCATGTAGTGTGATTTTACGTAAATATATACGTTTTTACCAACATTTCGATACTATTTCATGGAGTATCACGATATGTGATTTGGCCTTCAAATCTCAGAATTTCGCATAATATTGCATTTTAAGCAAGTTTTCTTGCATTTTGTTTCGTACGAATAATCGTCGAATTTAGCAATATTTTGACGTTTATCATCTCCTTTTCCTTTATGTGATTTAAAAAAAAATTATCGAATTAGGCAATATTTTGCCGTTTTTCCACGTTTTTGTGAATTTTCAGTCTATGGGTATTAATTCATTATATATACGATAAAAATGATGCAAACACATAATTGATTAGATAATAACCTTAAATACTTCATTTTCAATCATCTATTTGTTTCTCGTTAAAATACTGTGTAAGATATTGAAAAGGGGAGAAGTTCGGTTTTTATTGCATATATCGACGTTTCAGCCGGATTAGAGCGGTTTTACGTGTACATCTTCCATCGGTAATATAAACTGAAAATCAAGAACATTTTAGTTAATGCTAATGAAAACACATTGTTTTTTATCATTTGTATTGGAAACAACATTGTCATATGTCTTTAATTAGATCTAAATAATACGAAACCTCGCTCTATGATTTGAAGTTAAAACCCTCATATATGGTAAAATAGTGACTTTTTTCACGTTTTTCATGTAGTGTGATTTTACGTAAATATATACGTTTTTACCAACATTTCGATACTATTTCATGGAGTATCACGATATGTGATTTGGCCTTCAAATCTCAGAATTTCGCATAATTTTGCATTTTAAGCAAGTTTTCTTGCATTTTGTTTCGTACGAATAATCGTCGAATTTAGCAATATTTTGACGTTTATCATCTCCTTTTCCTTTATGTGATTTAAACAAAATATTATCGAATTAGGCAATATTTTGCCGTTTTTCCACGTTTTTGTGAATTTTCAGTCTATGGGTATTAATTCATTATATATACGATAAAAATGATGCAAACACATAATTGATTAGATAATAACCTTAAATACTTCATTTTCAATCATCTATTTGTTTCTCGTTAAAATACTGTGTAAGATATTGAAAAGGGGAGAAGTTCGGTTTTTATTGCATATATCGACGTTTCAGCCGGATTAGAGCGGCTAATACGAGCGACGTGTACATCTTCCATCGGTAATATAAACCGAAAATCAAGAACATTTTAGTTAATGCTAATGAAAACACATTGTTTTTTATCATTTGTATTGGAAACAACATTGTCATATGTCTTTAATTAGATCTAAATAATACGAAACCTCGCTCTATGATTTGAAGTTAAAACCCTTATATATGGTAAAATAGTGAACTTTTTCACGTTTTTCATGTTGTGTGATTTTACGTAAAAATATACGTTTTTACCAGTATTTTGATACTATTTCATGTAGTATCACGATATGTGATTTGGCCTTCAAATCTCAGAATTTCGCATAATATTGCATTTTAAGCAAGTTTTCTTGCATTTTGTTTTGTACGAAAAATCGTCGAATTTAGCAATATTTTGACGTTTATCATCTCCTTTTCCTTTATGTAATTTAAACAAAATATGACCGAATTAGGCAATATTTTGCCTTTTTTCCACGTTTTTGTGAATTTTCAGTTTATGGGTTTAATTCATTATATATACGATAAAAATGATGCAAACACATAATTGATTAGATAATAACCTTAAATACTTCATTTTCAATCATCTATTTGTTTCTCGTTAAAATACTGTGTAAGATATTGAAAAGGGGAGAAGTTCGGTTTTTATTGCATATATCGACGTTTCAGCCGGATTAGAGCGGTATTACGTGTACATCTTCCATCGGTAATATAAACAGAAAATCAAGAACATTTTAGTTAATTCTAATGAAAACACATTGTTTTTTATCATTTGTATTGAAAACAACATTGTCATATGTCTTTTCTTAGATCTAAATAATACGAAACCTCGCTCTATGATTTGAAGTTAAAACCCTTCAAATCATATGTGAATATGGTAAAATAGTGACTTTTTTCACGTTTTTCATGCAGTGTGATTTTACGTAAATATATACGTTTTTACCAATACTTCGATACTATTTCATGTAGTATCACAATATGTGATTTGGCCTTCAAATCTCACAATTTCGCAACATATTGCATTTTAAGCAAGTTTTCTTGCATTTTGTTTCGTACGAAAAATCATCGGATTTAGCAATATTTTGACGTTTATCATCCACTTTTCCTCTATGTGCTTAAAACAAAATATCATCGAATTAGGCAATAATTTGCCGTTTTTAAACGTTTTTGTGAATTTTCAGTTTATGGGTTTAATTCATTATAAATACGATAAAAATGATGCAAACACATAATTGATTAGATAATAACCTTAAATACTTCATTTTCAATCATCTATTTGTTTCTCGTTAAAATACTGTGTAAGATATTGAAAAGGGGAGAAGTTCGGTTTTTATTGCATATATCGACGTTTCAGCCGGATTTGTTTTACGTGTACATCTTCCATCGATAATATAAACGGAAAATCAAGAACATTTTAGTTAATGCTAATGAAAACACATTGTTTTTTATCATTTGTATTGGAAACAACATTGACATGTCTTTTCTTAGATCTAAATAATACGAAACCTCGCTCTATGATTTGAAGTTAAAACCCTCATATATGGTAAAATAGTGACTTTTTTCACGTTTTTCATGCAGTGTGATTTTACGTAAGTATATACGTTTTTACCAATATTTCGATACTATTTCATGTAGTATCACGATATGTGATTTGGCCTTCAAATCTCACAATTTCGCATAATATTGCATTTTAAGCAAGTTTTCTTGCATTTTGTTTCGTACGAAAAATCATCGAATTTAGCAATATTTTGACGTTTATCATCCACTTTTCCTCTATGTGCTTTAAACAAAATATCATCGAATTAGGCAATAATTTGCCGTTTTAAACGTTTTTGTGAATTTTCAGTTTATGGGTTATTCATTATATATACGATAAAAATGATGCAAACACATAATTGATTAGATAATAACCTTAAATACTTCATTTTCAATCATCTATTTGTTTCTCGTTAAAATACTGTGTAAGATATTGAAAAGGGGAGAAGTTCGGTTTTTATTGCATATATCGACGTTTCAGCTGGATTAGAGCGGTTTTACGTGTACATCTTCCATCGATAATATAAACGGAAAATCAAGAACATTTTAGTTAATGCTAATGAAAACACATTGTTTTTTATCATTTGTATTGGAAACAACATTGTCATATGTCTTTTCTTAGATCTAAATAATACGAAACCTCGCTCTATGATTTGAAGTTAAAACCCTCATATATGGTAAAATAGTGACTTTTTTCACGTTTTTCATGTAGTGTGATTTTACGTAAATATATACGTTTTTACCAACATTTCGATACTATTTCATGGAGTATCACGATATGTGATTTGGCCTTCAAATCTCAGAATTTCGCATAATATTGCATTTTAAGCAAGTTTTCTTGCATTTTGTTTCGTACGAATAATCGTCGAATTTAGCAATATTTTGACGTTTATCATCTCCTTTTCCTTTATGTGATTTAAACAAAATATTATCGAATTAGGCAATATTTTGCCGTTTTTCCACGTTTTTGTGAATTTTCAGTCTATGGGTATTAATTCATTATATATACGATAAAAATGATGCAAACACATAATTGATTAGATAATAACCTTAAATACTTCATTTTCAATCATCTATTTGTTTCTCGTTAAAATACTGTGTAAGATATTGAAAAGGGGAGAAGTTCGGTTTTTATTGCATATATCGACGTTTCAGCCGGATTAGAGCGGTTTTACGTGTACATCTTCCATCGGTAATATAAACTGAAAATCAAGAACATTTTAGTTAATGCTAATGAAAACACATTGTTTTTTATCATTTGTATTGGAAACAACATTGTCATATGTCTTTAATTAGATCTAAATAATACGAAACCTCGCTCTATGATTTGAAGTTAAAACCCTCATATATGGTAAAATAGTGAACTTTTTCACGTTTTTCATGTTGTGTGATTTTACGTAAAAATATACGTTTTTACCAGTATTTTGATACTATTTCATGTAGTATCACGATATGTGATTTGGCCTTCATATCTCAGAATTTCGCATAATATTGCATTTTAAGCAAGTTTTCTTGCATTTTGTTTTGTACGAAAAATCGTCGAATTTAGCAATATTTTGACGTTTATCATCTCCTTTTCCTTTATGTAATTTAAACAAAATATGACCGAATTAGGCAATATTTTGCCTTTTTTCCACGTTTTTGTGAATTTTCAGTTTATGGGTTTAATTCATTATATATATGATAAAAATGATGCAAACACATAATTGATTAGATAATAACCTTAAATACTTCATTTTCAATCATCTATTTGTTTCTCGTTAAAATACTGTGTAAGATATTGAAAAGGGGAGAAGTTCGGTTTTATTGCATATATCGACGTTTCAGCCGGATTAGAGCGGTTTTACGTGTACATCTTCCATCGATAATATAAACGGAAAATCAAGAACATTTTAGTTAATGCTAATGAAAACACATTGTTTTTTATCATTTGTATTGGAAACAACATTGTCATGTCTTTTCTTAGATCTAAATAATACGAAACCTCGCTCTATGATTTGAAGTTAAAACCCTCATATATGGTAAAATAGTGACTTTTTTCACGTTTTTCATGTAGTGTGATTTTACGTAAATATATACGTTTTTACCAACATTTCGATACTATTTCATGGAGTATCACGATATGTGATTTGGCCTTCAAATCTCAGAATTTCGCATAATATTGCATTTTAAGCAAGTTTTCTTGCATTTTGTTTCGTACGAAAAATCATCGAATTTAGCAATATTTTGACGTTTATCATCCACTTTTCCTCTATGTGCTTTAAACAAAATATCATCGAATTAGGCAATAATTTGCCGTTTTTAAACGTTTTTGTGAATTTTCAGTTTATGGGTTTAATTCATTATATATACGATAAAAATGATGCAAACACATAATTGATTAGATTATAACCTTAAATGCTTCATTTTCAATCATCTATTTGTTTCTCGTTAAAATACTGTGTAAGATATTGAAAAGGGGAGAAGTTCGGTTTTTATTGCATATATCGACGTTTCAGCTGGATTAGAGCGGTTTTACGTGTACATCTTCCATCGATAATATAAACTGAAAATCAAGAACATTTTAGTTAATGCTAATGAAAACACATTGTTTTTTATCACTTGTATTGGAAACAACATTGTCATATGTCTTTAATTAGATCTAAATAATACGAAACCTCGCTCTATGATTTGAAGTTAAAACCCTCATATATGGTAAAATAGTGAACTTTTTCACGTTTTTCATGTTGTGTGATTTTACGTAAAAATATACGTTTTTACCAGTATTTTGATACTATTTCATGTAGTATCACGATATGTGATTTGGCCTTCATATCTCAGAATTTCGCATAATATTGCATTTTAAGCAAGTTTTCTTGCATTTTGTTTCGTACGAAAAATCGTCGAATTTAGCAATATTTTGACGTTTATCATCTCCTTTTCCTTTATGTGATTTAAACAAAATATTATCGAATTAGGCAATATTTTGCCGTTTTTCCACGTTTTTGTGATTTTTCAGTCTATGGGTATTAATTCATTATATATACGATAAAAATGATGCAAACACATAATTGATTAGATAATAACCTTAAATATTTCATTTTCAATCATCTATTTGTTTCTCGTTAAAATACTGTGTAAGATATTGAAAAGGGGAGAAGTTCGGTTTTTATTGCATATATCGACGTTTCAGCTGGATTAGAGCGGTTTTACGTGTACATCTTCCATCGATAATATAAACGGAAAATCAAGAACATTTTAGTTAATGCTAATGAAAACACATTGTTTTTTATCATTTGTATTGGAAACAACATTGTCATATGTCTTTTCTTAGATCTAAATAATACGAAACCTCGCTCTATGATTTGAAGTTAAAACCCTCATATATGGTAAAATAGTGACTTTTTTCACGTTTTTCATGTAGTGTGATTTTACGTAAATATATACGTTTTTACCAACATTTCGATACTATTTCATGGAGTATCACGATATGTGATTTGGCCTTCAAATCTCAGAATTTCGCATAATATTGCATTTTAAGCAAGTTTTCTTGCATTTTGTTTCGTACGAAAAATCATCGAATTTAGCAATATTTTGACGTTTATCATCCACTTTTCCTCTATGTGCTTTAAACAAAATATCATCGAATTAGGCAATAATTTGCCGTTTTTAAACGTTTTTGTGAATTTTCAGTTTATGGGTTTAATTCATTATATATACGATAAAAATGATGCAAACACATAATTGATTAGATTATAACCTTAAATACTTCATTTTCAATCATCTATTTGTTTCTCGTTAAAATACTGTGTAAGATATTGAAAAGGGGAGAAGTTCGGTTTTTATTGCATATATCGACGTTTCAGCTGGATTAGAGCGGTTTTACGTGTTCATCTTCCATCGATAATATAAACGGAAAATCAAGAACATTTTAGTTAATGCTAATGAAAACACATTGTTTTTTATCATTTGTATTGGAAACAACATTGTCATATGTCTTTTCTTAGATCTAAATAATACGAAACCTCGCTCTATGATTTGAAGTTAAAACCCTCATATATGGTAAAATAGTGACTTTTTTCACGTTTTTCATGTAGTGTGATTTTACGTAAATATATACGTTTTTACCAACATTTCGATACTATTTCATGGAGTATCACGATATGTGATTTGGCCTTCAAATCTCAGAATTTCGCATAATATTGCATTTTAAGCAAGTTTTCTTGCATTTTGTTTCGTACGAATAATCGTCGAATTTAGCAATATTTTGACGTTTATCATCTCCTTTTCCTTTATGTGATTTAAACAAAATATTATCGAATTAGGCAACATTTTGCCGTTTTTCCACGTTTTTGTGAATTTTCAGTCTATGGGTATTAATTCATTATATATACGATAAAAATGATGCAAACACATAATTGATTAGATAATAACCTTAAATACTTCATTTTCAATCATCTATTTGTTTCTCGTTAAAATACTGTGTAAGATATTGAAAAGGGGAGAAGTTCGGTTTTTATTGCATATATCGACGTTTCAGCCGGATTAGAGCGGTTTTACGTGTACATCTTCCATCGGTAATATAAACTGAAAATCAAGAACATTTTAGTTAATGCTAATGAAAACATTGTTTTTTATCATTTGTATTGGAAACAACATTGTCATATGTCTTTAATTAGATCTAAATAATACGAAACCTCGCTCTATGATTTGAAGTTAAAACCCTCATATATGGTAAAATAGTGAACTTTTTCACGTTTTTCATGTTGTGTGATTTTACGTAAAAATATACGTTTTTACCAGTATTTTGATACTATTTCATGTAGTATCACGATATGTGATTTGGCCTTAAAATCTCAGAATTTCGCATAATATTGCATTTTAAGCAAGTTTTCTTGCATTTTGTTTTGTACGAAAAATCGTCGAATTTAGCAATATTTTGACGTTTATCATCTCCTTTTCCTTTATGTAATTTAAACAAAATATGACCGAATTAGGCAATATTTTGCCTTTTTTCCACGTTTTTGTGAATTTTCAGTTTATTGGTTTAATTCATTATATATACGATAAAAATGATGCAAACACATAATTGATTAGATAATAACCTTAAATACTTCATTTTCAATCATCTATTTGTTTCTCGTTAAAATACTGTGTAAGATATTGAAAAGGGGAGAAGTTCGGTTTTATTGCATATATCGACGTTTCAGCCGGATTAGAGCGGTTTTACGTGTACATCTTCCATCGATAATATAAACGGAAAATCAAGAACATTTTAGTTAATGCTAATGAAAACACATTGTTTTTTATCATTTGTATTGGAAACAACATTGTCATATGTCTTTTCTTAGATCTAAATAATACGAAACCTCGCTCTATGATTTGAAGTTAAAACCCTCATATATGGAAAAATAGTGACTTTTTTCACGTTTTTCATGTAGTGTGATTTTACGTAAATATATACGTTTTTACCAACATTTCGATACTATTTCATGGAGTATCACGATATGTGATTTGGCCTTCAAATCTCAGAATTTCGCATAATATTGCATTTTAAGCAAGTTTTCTTGCATTTTGTTTCGTACGAAAAATCATCGAATTTAGCAATATTTTGACGTTTATCATCCACTTTTCCTCTATGTGCTTTAAACAAAATATCATCGAATTAGGCAATAATTTGCCGTTTTTAAACGTTTTTGTGAATTTTCAGTTTATGGGTTTAATTCATTATATATACGATAAAAATGATGCAAACACATAATTGATTAGATTATAACCTTAAATACTTCATTTTCAATCATCTATTTGTTTCTCGTTAAAATACTGTGTAAGATATTGAAAAGGGGAGAAGTTCGGTTTTTATTGCATATATCGACGTTTCAGCTGGATTAGAGCGGTTTTACGTGTACATCTTCCATCGATAATATAAACGGAAAATCAAGAACATTTTAGTTAATGCTAATGAAAACACATTGTTTTTTATCATTTGTATTGGAAACAACATTGTCATATGTCTTTTCTTAGATCTAAATAATACGAAACCTCGCTCTATGATTTGAAGTTAAAACCCTCATATATGGTAAAATAGTGACTTTTTTCACGTTTTTCATGTAGTGTGATTTTACGTAAATATATACGTTTTTACCAACATTTCGATACTATTTCATGGAGTATCACGATATGTGATTTGGCCTTCAAATCTCAGAATTTCGCATAATATTGCATTTTAAGCAAGTTTTCTTGCATTTTGTTTCGTACGAATAATCGTCGAATTTAGCAATATTTTGACGTTTATCATCTCCTTTTCCTTTATGTGATTTAAACAAAATATTATCGAATTAGGCAACATTTTGCCGTTTTTCCACGTTTTTGTGAATTTTCAGTCTATGGGTATTAATTCATTATATATACGATAAAAATGATGCAAACACATAATTGATTAGATAATAACCTTAAATACTTCATTTTCAATCATCTATTTGTTTCTCGTTAAAATACTGTGTAAGATATTGAAAAGGGGAGAAGTTCGGTTTTTATTGCATATATCGACGTTTCAGCCGGATTAGAGCGGTTTTACGTGTACATCTTCCATCGGTAATATAAACTGAAAATCAAGAACATTTTAGTTAATGCTAATGAAAACACATTGTTTTTTATCATTTGTATTGGAAACAACATTGTCATATGTCTTTAATTAGATCTAAATAATACGAAACCTCGCTCTATGATTTGAAGTTAAAACCCTCATATATGGTAAAATAGTGAACTTTTTCACGTTTTTCATGTTGTGTGATTTTACGTAAAAATATACGTTTTTACCAGTATTTTGATACTATTTCATGTAGTATCACGATATGTGATTTGGCCTTAAAATCTCAGAATTTCGCATAATATTGCATTTTAAGCAAGTTTTCTTGCATTTTGTTTTGTACGAAAAATCGTCGAATTTAGCAATATTTTGACGTTTATCATCTCCTTTTCCTTTATGTAATTTAAACAAAATATGACCGAATTAGGCAATATTTTGCCTTTTTTCCACGTTTTTGTGAATTTTCAGTTTATTGGTTTAATTCATTATATATACGATAAAAATGATGCAAACACATAATTGATTAGATAATAACCTTAAATACTTCATTTTCAATCATCTATTTGTTTCTCGTTAAAATACTGTGTAAGATATTGAAAAGGGGAGAAGTTCGGTTTTATTGCATATATCGACGTTTCAGCCGGATTAGAGCGGTTTTACGTGTACATCTTCCATCGATAATATAAACGGAAAATCAAGAACATTTTAGTTAATGCTAATGAAAACACATTGTTTTTTATCATTTGTATTGGAAACAACATTGTCATGTCTTTTCTTAGATCTAAATAATACGAAACCTCGCTCTATGATTTGAAGTTAAAACCCTCATATATGGTAAAATAGTGACTTTTTTCACGTTTTTCATGTAGTGTGATTTTACGTAAATATAAACGTTTTTACCAACATTTCGATACTATTTCATGGAGTATCACGATATGTGATTTGGCCTTCAAATCTCAGAATTTCGCATAATATTGCATTTTAAGCAAGTTTTCTTGCATTTTGTTTCGTACGAAAAATCGTCGAATTTAGCAATATTTTGACGTTTATCATCTCCTTTTCCTTTATGTGATTTAAACAAAATATTATCGAATTAGGCAATATTTTGCCGTTTTTCCACGTTTTTGTGAATTTTATGTTTATGGGTTTAATTCATTATATATACGATAAAAATGATGCAAACACATAATTGATTAGATTATAACCTTAAATACTTCATTTTCAATCATCTATTTGTTTCTCGTTAAAATACTGTGTAAGATATTGAAAAGGGGAGAAGTTCGGTTTTTATTGCATATATCGACGTTTCAGCTGGATTAGAGCGGTTTTACGTGTACATCTTCCATCGATAATATAAACGGAAAATCAAGAACATTTTAGTTAATGCTAATGAAAACACATTGTTTTTTATCATTTGTATTGGAAACAACATTGTCATATGTCTTTTCTTAGATCTAAATAATACGAAACCTCGCTCTATGATTTGAAGTTAAAACCCTCATATATGGTAAAATAGTGACTTTTTTCACGTTTTTCATGTAGTGTGATTTTACGTAAATATATACGTTTTTACCAACATTTCGATACTATTTCATGGAGTATCACGATATGTGATTTGGCCTTCAAATCTCAGAATTTCGCATAATATTGCATTTTAAGCAAGTTTTCTTGCATTTTGTTTCGTACGAATAATCGTCGAATTTAGCAATATTTTGACGTTTATCATCTCCTTTTCCTTTATGTGATTTAAACAAAATATTATCGAATTAGGCAATATTTTGCCGTTTTTCCACGTTTTTGTGAATTTTCAGTCTATGGGTATTAATTCATTATATATACGATAAAAATGATGCAAACACATAATTGATTAGATAATAACCTTAAATACTTCATTTTCAATCATCTATTTGTTTCTCGTTAAAATACTGTGTAAGATATTGAAAAGGGGAGAAGTTCGGTTTTTATTGCATATATCGACGTTTCAGCCGGATTAGAGCGGTTTTACGTGTACATCTTCCATCGGTAATATAAACTGAAAATCAAGAACATTTTAGTTAATGCTAATGAAAACACATTGTTTTTTATCATTTGTATTGGAAACAACATTGTCATATGTCTTTAATTAGATCTAAATAATACGAAACCTCGCTCTATGATTTGAAGTTAAAACCCTCATATATGGTAAAATAGTGAACTTTTTCACGTTTTTCATGTTGTGTGATTTTACGTAAAAATATACGTTTTTACCAGTATTTTGATACTATTTCATGTAGTATCACGATATGTGATTTGGCCTTCAAATCTCAGAATTTCGCATAATATTGCATTTTAAGCAAGTTTTCTTGCATTTTGTTTTGTACGAAAAATCGTCGAATTTAGCAATATTTTGACGTTTATCATCTCCTTTTCCTTTATGTAATTTAAACAAAATATGACCGAATTAGGCAATATTTTGCCTTTTTTCCACGTTTTTGTGAATTTTCAGTTTATTGGTTTAATTCATTATATATACGATAAAAATGATGCAAACACATAATTGATTAGATAATAACCTTAAATACTTCATTTTCAATCATCTATTTGTTTCTCGTTAAAATACTGTGTAAGATATTGAAAAGGGGAGAAGTTCGGTTTTATTGCATATATCGACGTTTCAGCCGGATTAGAGCGGTTTTACGTGTACATCTTCCATCGATAATATAAACGGAAAATCAAGAACATTTTAGTTAATGCTAATGAAAACACATTGTTTTTTATCATTTGTATTGGAAACAACATTGTCATGTCTTTTCTTAGATCTAAATAATACGAAACCTCGCTCTATGATTTGAAGTTAAAACCCTCATATATGGTAAAATAGTGACTTTTTTCACGTTTTTCATGTAGTGTGATTTTACGTATATATAAACGTTTTTACCAACATTTCGATACTATTTCATGGAGTATCACGATATGTGATTTGGCCTTCAAATCTCAGAATTTCGCATAATATTGCATTTTAAGCAAGTTTTCTTGCATTTTGTTTCGTACGAAAAATCGTCGAATTTAGCAATATTTTGACGTTTATCATCTCCTTTTCCTTTATGTGATTTAAACAAAATATTATCGAATTAGGCAATATTTTGCCGTTTTTCCACGTTTTTGTGAATTTTCAGTCTATGGGTATTAATTCATTATATAAACGATAAAAATGATGCAAAGACATAATAGATTAGATAATAACCTTAAATATTTCATTTTCAATCATCTATTTGTTTCTCGTTAAAATACTGTGTAAGATATTGAAAAGGGGAGAAGTTCGATTTTTATTGCATATATCGACGTTTCAGCTGGATTAGAGCGGTTTTACGTGTACATCTTCCATCGATAATATAAACGGAAAATCAAGAACATTTTAGTTAATGCTAATGAAAACACATTGTTTTTTATCATTTGTATTGGAAACAACATTGTCATATGTCTTTTCTTAGATCTAAATAATACGAAACCTCGCTCTATGATTTGAAGTTAAAACCCTCATATATGGTAAAATAGTGACTTTTTTCACGTTTTTCATGTAGTGTGATTTTACGTAAATATATACGTTTTTACCAACATTTCGATACTATTTCATGGAGTATCACGATATGTGATTTGGCCTTCAAATCTCAGAATTTCGCATAATATTGCATTTTAAGCAAGTTTTCTTGCATTTTGTTTCGTACGAATAATCGTCGAATTTAGCAATATTTTGACGTTTATCATCTCCTTTTCCTTTATGTGATTTAAACAAAATATTATCGAATTAGGCAATATTTTGCCGTTTTTCCACGTTTTTGTGAATTTTCAGTCTATGGGTATTAATTCATTATATATACGATAAAAATGATGCAAACACATAATTGATTAGATAATAACCTTATATACTTCATTTTCAATCATCTATTTGTTTCTCGTTAAAATACTGTGTAAGATATTGAAAAGGGGAGAAGTTCGGTTTTTATTGCATATATCGACGTTTCAGCCGGATTAGAGCGGTTTTACGTGTACATCTTCCATCGGTAATATAAACTGAAAATCAAGAACATTTTAGTTAATGCTAATGAAAACACATTGTTTTTTATCATTTGTATTGTAAACAACATTGTCATATGTCTTTAATTAGATCTAAATAATACGAAACCTCGCTCTATGATTTGAAGTTAAAACCCTCATATATGGTAAAATAGTGAACTTTTTCACGTTTTTCATGTTGTGTGATTTTACGTAAAAATATACGTTTTTACCAGTATTTTGATACTATTTCATGTAGTATCACGATATGTGATTTGGCCTTCAAATCTCAGAATTTCGCATAATATTGCATTTTAAGCAAGTTTTCTTGCATTTTGTTTTGTACGAAAAATCGTCGAATTTAGCAATATTTTGACGTTTATCATCTCCTTTTCCTTTATGTAATTTAAACAAAATATGACCGAATTAGGCAATATTTTGCCTTTTTTCCACGTTTTTGTGAATTTTCAGTTTATTGGTTTAATTCATTATATATACGATAAAAATGATGCAAACACATAATTGATTAGATAATAACCTTAAATACTTCATTTTCAATCATCTATTTGTTTCTCGTTAAAATACTGTGTAAGATATTGAAAAGGGGAGAAGTTCGGTTTTATTGCATATATCGACGTTTCAGCCGGATTAGAGCGGTTTTACGTGTACATCTTCCATCGATAATATAAACGGAAAATCAAGAACATTTTAGTTAATGCTAATGAAAACACATTGTTTTTTATCATTTGTATTGGAAACAACATTGTCATGTCTTTTCTTAGATCTAAATAATACGAAACCTCGCTCTATGATTTGAAGTTAAAACCCTCATATATGGTAAAATAGTGACTTTTTTCACGTTTTTCATGTAGTGTGATTTTACGTAAATATAAACGTTTTTACCAACATTTCGATACTATTTCATGGAGTATCACGATATGTGATTTGGCCTTCAAATCTCAGAATTTCGCATAATATTGCATTTTAAGCAAGTTTTCTTGCATTTTGTTTCGTACGAAAAATCGTCGAATTTAGCAATATTTTGACGTTTATCATCTCCTTTTCCTTTATGTGATTTAAACAAAATATTATCGAATTAGGCAATATTTTGCCGTTTTTCCACGTTTTTGTGAATTTTCAGTCTATGGGTATTAATTCATTATATATACGATAAAAATGATGCAAACACATAATTGATTAGATAATAACCTTAAATATTTCATTTTCAATCATCTATTTGTTTCTCGTTAAAATACTGTGTAAGATATTGAAAAGGGGAGAAGTTCGGTTTTTATTGCATATATCGACGTTTCAGCTGGATTAGAGCGGTTTTACGTGTACATCTTCCATCGATAATATAAATGGAAAATCAAGAACATTTTAGTTAATGCTAATGAAAACACATTGTTTTTTATCATTTGTATTGGAAACAACATTGTCATATGTCTTTTCTTAGATCTAAATAATACGAAACCTCGCTCTATGATTTGAAGTTAAAACCCTCATATATGGTAAAATAGTGACTTTTTTCACGTTTTTCATGTAGTGTGATTTTACGTAAATATATACGTTTTTACCAACATTTCGATACTATTTCATGGAGTATCACGATATGTGATTTGGCCTTCAAATCTCAGAATTTCGCATAATATTGCATTTTAAGCAAGTTTTCTTGCATTTTGTTTCGAACGAATAATCGTCGAATTTAGCAATATTTTGACGTTTATCATCTCCTTTTCCTTTATGTGATTTAAACAAAATATTATCGAATTAGGCAATATTTTGCCGTTTTTCCACGTTTTTGTGAATTTTCAGTCTATGGGTATTAATTCATTATATATACGATAAAAATGATGCAAACACATAATTGATTAGATAATAACCTTAAATACTTCATTTTCAATCATCTATTTGTTTCTCGTTAAAATACTGTGTAAGATATTGAAAAGGGGAGAAGTTCGGTTTTTATTGCATATATCGACGTTTCAGCCGGATTAGAGCGGTTTTACGTGTACATCTTCCATCGGTAATATAAACTGAAAATCAAGAACATTTTAGTTAATGCTAATGAAAACACATTGTTTTTTATCATTTGTATTGGAAACAACATTGTCATATGTCTTTAATTAGATCTAAATAATACGAAACCTCGCTCTATGATTTGAAGTTAAAACCCTCATATATGGTAAAATAGTGACTTTTTTCACGTTTTTCATGTAGTGTGATTTTACGTAAATATATACGTTTTTACCAACATTTCGATACTCTTTCATGGAGTATCACGATATGTGATTTGGCCTTCAAATCTCAGAATTTCGCATAATTTTGCATTTTAAGCAAGTTTTCTTGCATTTTGTTTCGTACGAATAATCGTCGAATTTAGCAATATTTTGACGTTTATCATCTCTTTTTCCTTTATGTGATTTAAACAAAATATTATCGAATTAGGCAATATTTTGCCGTTTTTCCACGTTTTTGTGAATTTTCAGTCTATGGGTATTAATTCATTATATATACGATAAAAATGATGCAAACACATAATTGATTAGATAATAACCTTAAATACTTCATTTTCAATCATCTATTTGTTTCTCGTTAAAATACTGTGTAAGATATTGAAAAGGGGAGAAGTTCGGTTTTTATTGCATATATCGACGTTTCAGCCGGATTAGAGCGGTTTTACGTGTACATCTTCCATCGGTAATATAAACCGAAAATCAAGAACATTTTAGTTAATGCTAATGAAAACACATTGTTTTTTATCATTTGTATTGGAAACAACATTGTCATATGTCTTTAATTAGATCTAAATAATACGAAACCTCGCTCTATGATTTGAAGTTAAAACCCTTCAAATCATATGTGAATATGGTAAAATAGTGACTTTTTTCACGTTTTTCATGCAGTGTGATTTTACGTAAATATATACGTTTTTACCAATACTTCGATACTATTTCATGTAGTATCACAATATGTGATTTGGCCTTCAAATCTCACAATTTCGCATAATATTGCATTTTAAGCAAGTTTTCTTGCATTTTGTTTCGTACGAAAAATCATCGAATTTAGCAATATTTTGACGTTTATCATCCACTTTTCCTCTATGTGCTTAAAACAAAATATCATCGAATTAGGCAATAATATGCCGTTTTTAAACGTTTTTGTGAATTTTCAGTTTATGGGTTTAATTCATTATAAATACGATAAAAATGATGCAAACACATAATTGATTAGATAATAACCTTAAATACTTCATTTTCAATCATCTATTTGTTTCTCGTTAAAATACTGTGTAAGATATTGAAAAGGGGAGAAGTTCGGTTTTTATTGCATATATCGACGTTTCAGCCGGATTTGTTTTACGTGTACATCTTCCATCGATAATATAAACGGAAAATCAAGAACATTTTAGTTAATGCTAATGAAAACACATTGTTTTTTATCATTTGTATTGGAAACAACATTGACATATGTCTTTTCTTAGATCTAAATAATACGAAACCTCGCTCTATGATTTGAAGTTAAAACCCTCATATATGGTATAATAGTAACTTTTTTCACGTTTTTCATGCAGTGTGATTTTACGTAAGTATATACGTTTTTACCAATATTTCGATACTATTTCATGTAGTATCACGATATGTGATTTGGCCTTCAAATCTCACAATTTCGCATAATATTGCATTTTAAGCAAGTTTTCTTGCATTTTGTTTCGTACGAAAAATCATCGAATTTAGCAATATTTTGACGTTTATCATCCACTTTTCCTCTATGTGCTTTAAACAAAACATCATCGAATTAGGCAATAATTTGCCGTTTTTAAACGTTTTTCTGAATTTTCAGTTTATGGGTTTAATTCATTATATATACGATAAAAATGATGCAAACACATAATTGATTAGATAATAACCTTAAATACTTCATTTTCAATCATCTATTTGTTTCTCGTTAAAATACTGTGTAAGATATTGAAAAGGGGAGAAGTTCGGTTTTTATTGCATATATCGACGTTTCAGCCGGATTAGAGCAGTTTTACGTGTACATCTTCCATCGGTAATATAAACTGAAAATCAAGAACATTTTAGTTAATGCTAATGAAAACACATTGTTTTTTATCATTTGTATTGGAAACAACATTGTCATATGTCTTTAATTAGATCTAAATAATACGAAACCTCGCTCTATGATTTGAAGTTAAAACCCTCATATATGGTAAAATAGTGAACTTTTTCACGTTTTTCATGTTGTGTGATTTTACGTAAAAATATACGTTTTTACCAGTATTTTGATACTATTTCATGTAGTATCACGATATGTGATTTGGCCTTCAAATCTCAGAATTTCGCATAATATTGCATTTTAAGCAAGTTTTCTTGCATTTTGTTTTGTACGAAAAATCGTCGAATTTAGCAATATTTTGACGTTTATCATCTCCTTTTCCTTTATGTAATTTAAACAAAATATGACCGAATTAGGCAATATTTTGCCTTTTTTCCACGTTTTTGTGAATTTTCAGTTTATGGGTTTAATTCATTATATATACGATAAAAATGATGCAAACACATAATTGATTAGATAATAACCTTAAATACTTCATTTTCAATCATCTATTTGTTTCTCGTTAAAATACTGTGTAAGATATTGAAAAGGGGAGAAGTTCGGTTTTTATTGCATATATCGACGTTTCAGCCGGATTAGAGCGGTTTTACGTGTACATCTTCCATCGATAATATAAACGGAAAATCAGGAACATTTTAGTTAATGCTAATGAAAACACATTGTTTTTTATCATTTGTATTGGAAACAACATTGTCATATGTCTTTTCTTAGATCTAAATAATACGAAACCTCGCTCTATGATTTGAAGTTAAAACCCTCATATATGGTAAAATAGTGACTTTTTTCACGTTTTTCATGTAGTGTGATTTTACGTAAATATAAACGTTTTTACCAACATTTCGATACTATTTCATGGAGTATCACGATATGTGATTTGGCCTTCAAATCTCAGAATTTCGCATAATATTGCATTTTAAGCAAGTTTTCTTGCATTTTGTTTCGTACGAAAAATCGTCGAATTTAGCAATATTTTGACGTTTATCATCTCCTTTTCCTTTATGTGATTTAAACAAAATATTATCGAATTAGGCAATATTTTGCCGTTTTTCCACGTTTTTGTGAATTTTCAGTCTATGGGTATTAATTCATTATATATACGATAAAAATGATGCAAACACATAATTGATTAGATAATAACTTTAAATACTTCATTTTCAATCATCTATTTGTTTCTCGTTAAAATACTGTGTAAGATATTGAAAAGTGGAGAAGTTCGGTTTTTATTGCATATATCGACGTTTCAGCTGGATTAGAGCGGTTTTACGTGTACATCTTCCATCGATAATATAAACGGAAAATCAAGAACATTTTAGTTAATGCTAATGAAAACACATTGTTTTTTATCATTTGTATTGGAAACATCATTGTCATATGTCTTTTCTTAGATCTAAATAATACGAAACCTCGCTCTATGATTTGAAGTTAAAACCCTCATATATGGTAAAATATTGACTTTTTTCACGTTTTTCATGTAGTGTGATTTTACGTAAATATATACGTTTTTACCAACATTTCGATACTATTTCATGGAGTATCACGATATGTGATTTGGCCTTCAAATCTCAGAATTTCGCATAATATTGCATTTTAAGCAAGTTTTCTTGCATTTTGTTTCGTACGAATAATCGTCGAATTTAGCAATATTTTGACGTTTATCATCTCCTTTTCCTTTATGTGATTTAAACAAAATATTATCGAATTAGGCAATATTTTGCCGTTTTTCCACGTTTTTTTGAATTTTCAGTCTATGGGTATTAATTCATTATATATACGATAAAAATGATGCAAACACATAATTGATTAGATAATAACCTTAAATACTTCATTTTCAATCATCTATTTGTTTCTCGTTAAAATACTGTGTAAGATATTGAAAAGGGGAGAAGTTCGGTTTTTATTGCATATATCGACGTTTCAGCCGGATTAGAGCGGTTTTACGTGTACATCTTCCATCGGTAATATAAACTGAAAATCAAGAACATTTTAGTTAATGCTAATGAAAACACATTGTTTTTTATCATTTGTATTGGAAACAACATTGTCATAAGTCTTTAATTAGATCTAAATAATACGAAACCTCGCTCTATGATTTGAAGTTAAAACCCTCATATATGGTAGAATAGTGAACTTTTTCACGTTTTTCATGTTGTGTGATTTTACGTAAAAATATACGTTTTTACCAGTATTTTGATACTATTTCATGTAGTATCACGATATGTGATTTGGCCTTCAAATCTCAGAATTTCGCATAATATTGCATTTTAAGCAAGTTTTCTTGCATTTTGTTTTGTACGAAAAATCGTCGAATTTAGCAATATTTTGACGTTTATCATCTCCTTTTCCTTTATGTAATTTAAACAAAATATGACCGAATTAGGCAATATTTTGCCTTTTTTCCACGTTTTTGTGAATTTTCAGTTTATGGGTTTAATTCATTAAATATACGATAAAAATGATGCAAACACATAATTGATTAGATAATAACCTTAAATACTTCATTTTCAATCATCTATTTGTTTCTCGTTAAAATACTGTGTAAGATATTGAAAAGGGGAGAAGTTCGGTTTTTATTGCATATATCGACGTTTCAGCCGGATTAGAGCGGTTTTACGTGTACATCTTCCATCGATAATATAAACGGAAAATCAAGAACATTTTAGTTAATGCTAATGAAAACACATTGTTTTTTATCATTTGTATTGGAAACAACATTGTCATATGTCTTTTCTTAGATCTAAATAATACGAAACCTCGCTCTATGATTTGAAGTTAAAACCCTCATATATGGTAAAATAGTGACTTTTTCACGTTTTTCATGTAGTGTGATTTTACGTATATATAAACGATTTTACCAACATTTCGATACTATTTCATGGAGTATCACGATATGTGATTTGGCCTTCAAATCTCAGAATTTCGCATAATATTGCATTTTAAGCAAGTTTTCTTGCATTTTGTTTCGTACGAAAAATCGTCGAATTTAGCAATATTTTGACGTTTATCATCTCCTTTTCCTTTATGTGATTTAAACAAAATATTATCGAATTAGGCAATATTTTGCCGTTTTTCCACGTTTTTGTGAATTTTCAGTCTATGGGTATTAATTCATTATATATACGATAAAAATGATGCAAACACATAATTGATTAGATAATAACCTTAAATACTTCATTTTCAATCATCTATTTGTTTCTCGTTAAAATACTGTGTAAGATATTGAAAAGGGGAGAAGTTCGGTTTTTATTGCATATATCGACGTTTCAGCTGGATTAGAGCGGTTTAACGTGTACATCTTCCATCGATAATATAAACGGAAAATCAAGAACATTTTAGTTAATGCTAATGAAAACACATTGTTTTTTATCATTTGTATTGGAAACAACATTGTCATATGTCTTTTCTTAGATTTAAATAATACGAAACCTCGCTCTATGATTTGAAGTTAAAACCCTCATATATGGTAAAATAGTGACTTTTTTCACGTTTTTCATGTAGTGTGATTTTACGTAAATATATACGTTTTTACCAACATTTCGATACTATTTCATGGAGTATCACGATATGTGATTTGGCCTTCAAATCTCAGAATTTCGCATAATTTTGCATTTTAAGCAAGTTTTCTTGCATTTTGTTTCGTACGAATAATCGTCGAATTTAGCAATATTTTGACGTTTATCATCTCCTTTTCCTTTATGTGATTTAAACAAAATATTATCGAATTAGGCAATATTTTGCCGTTTTTGCACGTTTTTGTGAATTTTCAGTCTATGGGTATTAATTCATTATATATACGATAAAAATGATGCAAACACATAATTGATTAGATAATAACCTTAAATACTTCATTTTCAATCATCTATTTGTTTCTCGTTAAAATACTGTGTAAGATATTGAAAAGGGGAGAAGTTCGGTTTTTATTGCATATATCGATGTTTCAGCCGGAATAGAGCGGTTTTACGTGTACATCTTCCATCGGTAATATAAACTGAAAATCAAGAACATTTTAGTTAATGCTAATGAAAACACATTGTTTTTTATCATTTGTATTGGAAACAACATTGTCATATGTCTTTAATTAGATCTAAATAATACGAAACCTCGCTCTATGATTTGAAGTTAAAACCCTCATATATGGTAAAATAGTGAACTTTTTCACGTTTTTCATGTTGTGTGATTTTACGTAAAAATATACGTTTTTACCAGTATTTTGATACTATTTCATGTAGTATCACGATATGTGATTTGGCCTTCAAATCTCAGAATTTCGCATAATATTGCATTTTAAGCAAGTTTTCTTGCATTTTGTTTTGTACGAAAAATCGTCGAATTTAGCAATATTTTGACGTTAATCATCTCCTTTTCCTTTATGTAATTTAAACAAAATATGACCGAATTAGGCAATATTTTGCCTTTTTTCCACGTTTTTGTGAATTTTCAGTTTATGGGTTTAATTCATTATATATACGATAAAAATGATGCAAACACATAATTGATTAGATAATAACCTTAAATACTTCATTTTCAATCATCTATTTGTTTCTCGTTAAAATACTGTGTAAGATATTGAAAAGGGGAAAAGTTCGGTTTTTATTGCATATATCGACGTTTCAGCCGGATTAGAGCGGTTTTACGTGTACATCTTCCATCGATAATATAAACGGAAAATCAAGAACATTTTAGTTAATGCTAATGAAAACACATTGTTTCTTATCATTTGTATTGGAAACAACATTGTCATATGTCTTTTCTTAGATCTAAATAATACGAAACCTCGCTCTATGATTTGAAGTTAAAACCCTCATATATGGTAAAATAGTGACTTTTTTCACGTTTTTCATGTAGTGTGATTTTACGTAAATATAAACGTTTTTACCAACATTTCGATACTATTTCATGGAGTATCACGATATGTGATTTGGCCTTCAAATCTCAGAATTTCGCATAATATTGCATTTTAAGCAAGTTTTCTTGCATTTTGTTTTGTACGAAAAATCGTCGAATTTAGCAATATTTTGACGTTTATCATCTCCTTTTCCTTTATGTAATTTAAACAAAATATGACCGAATTAGGCAATATTTTGCCTTTTTTCCACGTTTTTGTGAATTTTCAGTTTATGGGTTTAATTCATTAAATATACGATAAAAATGATGCAAACACATAATTGATTAGATAATAACCTTAAATACTTCATTTTCAATCATCTATTTGTTTCTCGTTAAAATACTGTGTAAGATATTGAAAAGGGGAAAAGTTCGGTTTTTATTGCATATATCGACGTTTCAGCCGGATTAGAGCGGTTTTACGTGTACATCTTCCATCGATAATATAAACGGAAAATCAAGAACATTTTAGTTAATGCTAATGAAAACACATTGTTTCTTATCATTTGTATTGGAAACAACATTGACATATGTCTTTTCTTAGATCTAAATAATACGAAACCTCGCTCTATGATTTGAAGTTAAAACCCTCATATATGGTATAATAGTAACTTTTTTCACGTTTTTCATGCAGTGTGATTTTACGTAAGTATATACGTTTTTACCAATATTTCGATACTATTTCATGTAGTATCACGATATGTGATTTGGCCTTCAAATCTCACAATTTCGCATAATATTGCATTTTAAGCAAGTTTTCTTGCATTTTGTTTCGTACGAAAAATCATCGAATTTAGCAATATTTTGACGTTTATCATCCACTTTTCCTCTATGTGCTTTAAACAAAACATCATCGAATTAGGCAATAATTTGCCGTTTTTAAACGTTTTTCTGAATTTTCAGTTTATGGGTTTAATTCATTATATATACGATAAAAATGATGCAAACACATAATTGATTAGATAATAACCTTAAATACTTCATTTTCAATCATCTATTTGTTTCTCGTTAAAATACTGTGTAAGATATTGAAAAGGGGAGAAGTTCGGTTTTTATTGCATATATCGACGTTTCAGCCGGATTAGAGCGGTTTTACGTGTACATCTTCCATCGGTAATATAAACTGAAAATCAAGAACATTTTAGTTAATGCTAATGAAAACACATTGTTTTTTATCATTTGTATTGGAAACAACATTGTCATATGTCTTTAATTAGATCTAAATAATACGAAACCTCGCTCTATGATTTGAAGTTAAAACCCTCATATATGGTAAAATAGTGAACTTTTTCACGTTTTTCATGTTGTGTGATTTTACGTAAAAATATACGTTTTTACCAGTATTTTGATACTATTTCATGTAGTATCACGATATGTGATTTGGCCTTCAAATCTCAGAATTTCGCATAATATTGCATTTTAAGCAAGTTTTCTTGCATTTTGTTTTGTACGAAAAATCGTCGAATTTAGCAATATTTTGACGTTTATCATCTCCTTTTCCTTTATGTAATTTAAACAAAATATGACCGAATTAGGCAATATTTTGCCTTTTTTCCACGTTTTTGTGAATTTTCAGTTTATGGGTTTAATTCATTATATATACGATAAAAATGATGCAAACACATAATTGATTAGATAATAACCTTAAATACTTCATTTTCAATCATCTATTTGTTTCTCGTTAAAATACTGTGTAAGATATTGAAAAGGGGAGAAGTTCGGTTTTTATTGCATATATCGACGTTTCAGCCGGATTAGAGCGGTTTTACGTGTACATCTTCCATCGATAATATAAACGGAAAATCAGGAACATTTTAGTTAATGCTAATGAAAACACATTGTTTTTTATCATTTGTATTGGAAACAACATTGTCATATGTCTTTTCTTAGATCTAAATAATACGAAACCTCGCTCTATGATTTGAAGTTAAAACCCTCATATATGGTAAAATAGTGACTTTTTTCACGTTTTTCATGTAGTGTGATTTTACGTAAATATAAACGTTTTTACCAACATTTCGATACTATTTCATGGAGTATCACGATATGTGATTTGGCCTTCAAATCTCAGAATTTCGCATAATATTGCATTTTAAGCAAGTTTTCTTGCATTTTGTTTCGTACGAAAAATCGTCGAATTTAGCAATATTTTGACGTTTATCATCTCCTTTTCCTTTATGTGATTTAAACAAAATATTATCGAATTAGGCAATATTTTGCCGTTTTTCCACGTTTTTGTGAATTTTCAGTCTATGGGTATTAATTCATTATATATACGATAAAAATGATGCAAACACATAATTGATTAGATAATAACTTTAAATACTTCATTTTCAATCATCTATTTGTTTCTCGTTAAAATACTGTGTAAGATATTGAAAAGTGGAGAAGTTCGGTTTTTATTGCATATATCGACGTTTCAGCTGGATTAGAGCGGTTTTACGTGTACATCTTCCATCGATAATATAAACGGAAAATCAAGAACATTTTAGTTAATGCTAATGAAAACACATTGTTTTTTATCATTTGTATTGGAAACAACATTGTCATATGTCTTTTCTTAGATCTAAATAATACGAAACCTCGCTCTATGATTTGAAGTTAAAACCCTCATATATGGTAAAATATTGACTTTTTTCACGTTTTTCATGTAGTGTGATTTTACGTAAATATATACGTTTTTACCAACATTTCGATACTATTTCATGGAGTATCACGATATGTGATTTGGCCTTCAAATCTCAGAATTTCGCATAATATTGCATTTTAAGCAAGTTTTCTTGCATTTTGTTTCGTACGAATAATCGTCGAATTTAGCAATATTTTGACGTTTATCATCTCCTTTTCCTTTATGTGATTTAAACAAAATATTATCGAATTAGGCAATATTTTGCCGTTTTTCCACGTTTTTGTGAATTTTCAGTCTATGGGTATTAATTCATTATATATACGATAAAAATGATGCAAACACATAATTGATTAGATAATAACCTTAAATACTTCATTTTCAATCATCTATTTGTTTCTCGTTAAAATACTGTGTAAGATATTGAAAAGGGGAGAAGTTCGGTTTTTATTGCATATATCGACGTTTCAGCCGGATTAGAGCGGTTTTACGTGTACATCTTCCATCGGTAATATAAACTGAAAATCAAGAACATTTTAGTTAATGCTAATGAAAACACATTGTTTTTTATCATTTGTATTGGAAACAACATTGTCATAAGTCTTTAATTAGATCTAAATAATACGAAACCTCGCTCTATGATTTGAAGTTAAAACCCTCATATATGGTAGAATAGTGAACTTTTTCACGTTTTTCATGTTGTGTGATTTTACGTAAAAATATACGTTTTTACCAGTATTTTGATACTATTTCATGTAGTATCACGATATGTGATTTGGCCTTCAAATCTCAGAATTTCGCATAATATTGCATTTTAAGCAAGTTTTCTTGCATTTTGTTTTGTACGAAAAATCGTCGAATTTAGCAATATTTTGACGTTTATCATCTCCTTTTCCTTTATGTAATTTAAACAAAATATGACCGAATTAGGCAATATTTTGCCTTTTTTCCACGTTTTTGTGAATTTTCAGTTTATGGGTTTAATTCATTAAATATACGATAAAAATGATGCAAACACATAATTGATTAGATAATAACCTTAAATACTTCATTTTCAATCATCTATTTGTTTCTCGTTAAAATACTGTGTAAGATATTGAAAAGGGGAGAAGTTCGGTTTTTATTGCATATATCGACGTTTCAGCCGGATTAGAGCGGTTTTACGTGTACATCTTCCATCGATAATATAAACGGAAAATCAAGAACATTTTAGTTAATGCTAATGAAAACACATTGTTTTTTATCATTTGTATTGGAAACAACATTGACATATGTCTTTTCTTAGATCTAAATAATACGAAACCTCGCTCTATGATTTGAAGTTAAAACCCTCATATATGGTAAAATAGTGACTTTTTCACGTTTTTCATGTAGTGTGATTTTACGTAAATATAAACGTTTTTACCAACATTTCGATACTATTTCATGGAGTATCACGATATGTGATTTGGCCTTCAAATCTCAGAATTTCGCATAATATTGCATTTTAAGCAAGTTTTCTTGCATTTTGTTTCGTACGAAAAATCGTCGAATTTAGCAATATTTTGACGTTTATCATCTCCTTTTCCTTTATGTGATTTAAACAAAATATTATCGAATTAGGCAATATTTTGCCGTTTTTCCACGTTTTTGTGAATTTTCAGTCTATGGGTATTAATTCATTATATATACGATAAAAATGATGCAAACACATAATTGATTAGATAATAACCTTAAATACTTCATTTTCAATCATCTATTTGTTTCTCGTTAAAATACTGTGTAAGATATTGAAAAGGGGAGAAGTTCGGTTTTTATTGCATATATCGACGTTTCAGCTGGATTAGAGCGGTTTAACGTGTACATCTTCCATCGATAATATAAACGGAAAATCAAGAACATTTTAGTTAATGCTAATGAAAACACATTGTTTTTTATCATTTGTATTGGAAACAACATTGTCATATGTCTTTTCTTAGATTTAAATAATACGAAACCTCGCTCTATGATTTGAAGTTAAAACCCTCATATATGGTAAAATAGTGACTTTTTTCACGTTTTTCATGTAGTGTGATTTTACGTAAATATATACGTTTTTACCAACATTTCGATACTATTTCATGGAGTATCACGATATGTGATTTGGCCTTCAAATCTCAGAATTTCGCATAATTTTGCATTTTAAGCAAGTTTTCTTGCATTTTGTTTCGTACGAATAATCGTCGAATTTAGCAATATTTTGACGTTTATCATCTCCTTTTCCTTTATGTGATTTAAACAAAATATTATCGAATTAGGCAATATTTTGCCGTTTTTGCACGTTTTTGTGAATTTTCAGTCTATGGGTATTAATTCATTATATATACGATAAAAATGATGCAAACACATAATTGATTAGATAATAACCTTAAATACTTCATTTTCAATCATCTATTTGTTTCTCGTTAAAATACTGTGTAAGATATTGAAAAGGGGAGAAGTTCGGTTTTTATTGCATATATCGATGTTTCAGCCGGATTAGAGCGGTTTTACGTGTACATCTTCCATCGGTAATATAAACTGAAAATCAAGAACATTTTAGTTAATGCTAATGAAAACACATTGTTTTTTATCATTTGTATTGGAAACAACATTGTCATATGTCTTTAATTAGATCTAAATAATACGAAACCTCGCTCTATGATTTGAAGTTAAAACCCTCATATATGGTAAAATAGTGAACTTTTTCACGTTTTTCATGTTGTGTGATTTTACGTAAAAATATACGTTTTTACCAGTATTTTGATACTATTTCATGTAGTATCACGATATGTGATTTGGCCTTCAAATCTCAGAATTTCGCATAATATTGCATTTTAAGCAAGTTTTCTTGCATTTTGTTTTGTACGAAAAATCGTCGAATTTAGCAATATTTTGACGTTTATCATCTCCTTTTCCTTTATGTAATTTAAACAAAATATGACCGAATTAGGCAATATTTTGCCTTTTTTCCACGTTTTTGTGAATTTTCAGTTTATGGGTTTAATTCATTATATATACGATAAAAATGATGCAAACACATAATTGATTAGATAATAACCTTAAATACTTCATTTTCAATCATCTATTTGTTTCTCGTTAAAATACTGTGTAAGATATTGAAAAGGGGAAAAGTTCGGTTTTTATTGCATATATCGACGTTTCAGCCGGATTAGAGCGGTTTTACGTGTACATCTTCCATCGATAATATAAACGGAAAATCAAGAACATTTTAGTTAATGCTAATGAAAACACATTGTTTCTTATCATTTGTATTGGAAACAACATTGTCATATGTCTTTTCTTAGATCTAAATAATACGAAACCTCGCTCTATGATTTGAAGTTAAAACCCTCATATATGGTAAAATAGTGACTTTTTTCACGTTTTTCATGTAGTGTGATTTTACGTAAATATAAACGTTTTTACCAACATTTCGATACTATTTCATGGAGTATCACGATATGTGATTTGGCCTTCAAATCTCAGAATTTCGCATAATATTGCATTTTAAGCAAGTTTTCTTGCATTTTGTTTTGTACGAAAAATCGTCGAATTTAGCAATATTTTGACGTTTATCATCTCCTTTTCCTTTATGTAATTTAAACAAAATATGACCGAATTAGGCAATATTTTGCCTTTTTTCCACGTTTTTGTGAATTTTCAGTTTATGGGTTTAATTCATTAAATATACGATAAAAATGATGCAAACACATAATTGATTAGATAATAACCTTAAATACTTCATTTTCAATCATCTATTTGTTTCTCGTTAAAATACTGTGTAAGATATTGAAAAGGGGAGAAGTTCGGTTTTTATTGCATATATCGACGTTTCAGCCGGATTAGAGCGGTTTTACGTGTACATCTTCCATCGGTAATATAAACTGAAAATCAAGAACATTTTAGTTAATGCTAATGAAAACACATTGTTTTTTATCATTTGTATTGGAAACAACATTGTCATAAGTCTTTAATTAGATCTAAATAATACGAAACCTCGCTCTATGATTTGAAGTTAAAACCCTCATATATGGTAGAATAGTGAACTTTTTCACGTTTTTCATGTTGTGTGATTTTACGTAAAAATATACGTTTTTACCAGTATTTTGATACTATTTCATGTAGTATCACGATATGTGATTTGGCCTTCAAATCTCAGAATTTCGCATAATATTGCATTTTAAGCAAGTTTTCTTGCATTTTGTTTTGTACGAAAAATCGTCGAATTTAGCAATATTTTGACGTTTATCATCTCCTTTTCCTTTATGTAATTTAAACAAAATATGACCGAATTAGGCAATATTTTGCCTTTTTTCCACGTTTTTGTGAATTTTCAGTTTATGGGTTTAATTCATTAAATATACGATAAAAATGATGCAAACACATAATTGATTAGATAATAACCTTAAATACTTCATTTTCAATCATCTATTTGTTTCTCGTTAAAATACTGTGTAAGATATTGAAAAGGGGAGAAGTTCGGTTTCTATTGCATATATCGACGTTTCAGCCGGATTAGAGCGGTTTTACGTGTACATCTTCCATCGATAATATAAACGGAAAATCAAGAACATTTTAGTTAATGCTAATGAAAACACATTGTTTTTTATCATTTGTATTGGAAACAACATTGTCATATGTCTTTTCTTAGATCTAAATAATACGAAACCTCGCTCTATGATTTGAAGTTAAAACCCTCATATATGGTAAAATAGTGACTTTTTTCACGTTTTTCATGTAGTGTGATTTTACGTAAATATATACGTTTTTACCAACATTTCGATACTATTTCATGGAGTATCACGATATGTTATTTGGCCTTCAAATCTCAGAATTTCGCATAATATTGCATTTTAAGCAAGTTTTCTTGCATTTTGTTTCGTACGAAAAATCGTCGAATTTAGCAATATTTTGACGTTTATCATCTCCTTTTCCTTTATGTGATTTAAACAAAATATTATCGAATTAGGCAATATTTTGCCGTTTTTCCACGTTTTTGTGAATTTTCAGTCTATGGGTATTAATTCATTATATATACGATAAAAATGATGCAAACACATAATTGATTAGATAATAACCTTAAATACTTCATTTTCAATCATCTATTTGTTTCTCGTTAAAATACTGTGTAAGATATTGAAAAGGGGAGAAGTTCGGTTTTTATTGCATATATCGACGTTTCAGCTGGATTAGAGCGGTTTAACGTGTACATCTTCCATCGATAATATAAACGGAAAATCAAGAACATTTTAGTTAATGCTAATGAAAACACATTGTTTTTTATCATTTGTATTGGAAACAACATTGTCATATGTCTTTTCTTAGATTTAAATAATACGAAACCTCGCTCTATGATTTGAAGTTAAAACCCTCATATATGGTAAAATAGTGACTTTTTTCACGTTTTTCATGTAGTGTGATTTTACGTAAATATATACGTTTTTACCAACATTTCGATACTATTTCATGGAGTATCACGATATGTGATTTGGCCTTCAAATCTCAGAATTTCGCATAATTTTGCATTTTAAGCAAGTTTTCTTGCATTTTGTTTCGTACGAATAATCGTCGAATTTAGCAATATTTTGACGTTTATCATCTCCTTTTCCTTTATGTGATTTAAACAAAATATTATCGAATTAGGCAATATTTTGCCGTTTTTGCACGTTTTTGTGAATTTTCAGTCTATGGGTATTAATTCATTATATATACGATAAAAATGATGCAAACACATAATTGATTAGATAATAACCTTAAATACTTCATTTTCAATCATCTATTTGTTTCTCGTTAAAATACTGTGTAAGATATTGAAAAGGGGAGAAGTTCGGTTTTTATTGCATATATCGATGTTTCAGCCGGATTAGAGCGGTTTTACGTGTACATCTTCCATCGGTAATATAAACTGAAAATCAAGAACATTTTAGTTAATGCTAATGAAAACACATTGTTTTTTATCATTTGTATTGGAAACAACATTGTCATATGTCTTTAATTAGATCTAAATAATACGAAACCTCGCTCTATGATTTGAAGTTAAAACCCTCATATATGGTAAAATAGTGAACTTTTTCACGTTTTTCATGTTGTGTGATTTTACGTAAAAATATACGTTTTTACCAGTATTTTGATACTATTTCATGTAGTATCACGATATGTGATTTGGCCTTCAAATCTCAGAATTTCGCATAATATTGCATTTTAAGCAAGTTTTCTTGCATTTTGTTTTGTACGAAAAATCGTCGAATTTAGCAATATTTTGAAGTTTATCATCTCCTTTTCCTTTATGTAATTTAAACAAAATATGACCGAATTAGGCAATATTTTGCCTTTTTTCCACGTTTTTGTGAATTTAAATACTTCTTGAAAAGGGGAAAAGTTCGGTTTTTATTGCATATATCGACGTTTCAGCCGGATTAGAGCGGTTTTACGTGTACATCTTCCATCGATAATATAAACGGAAAATCAAGAACATTTTAGTTAATGCTAATGAAAACACATTGTTTCTTATCATTTGTATTGGAAACAACATTGTCATATGTCTTTTCTTAGATCTAAATAATACGAAACCTCGCTCTATGATTTGAAGTTAAAACCCTCATATATGGTAAAATAGTGACTTTTTTCACGTTTTTCATGTAGTGTGATTTTACGTAAATATAAACGTTTTTACCAACATTTCGATACTATTTCATGGAGTATCACGATATGTGATTTGGCCTTCAAATCTCAGAATTTCGCAAAATATTGCATTTTAAGCAAGTTTTCTTGCATTTTGTTTTGTACGAAAAATCGTCGAATTTAGCAATATTTTGACGTTTATCATCTCCTTTTCCTTTATGTAATTTAAACAAAATATGACCGAATTAGGCAATATTTTGCCTTTTTTCCACGTTTTTGTGAATTTTCAGTTTATGGGTTTAATTCATTAAATATACGATAAAAATGATGCAAACACATAATTGATTAGATAATAACCTTAAATACTTCATTTTCAATCATCTATTTGTTTCTCGTTAAAATACTGTGTAAGATATTGAAAAGGGGAGAAGTTCGGTTTTTATTGCATATATCGACGTTTCAGCCGGATTAGAGCGGTTTTACGTGTACATCTTCCATCGATAATATAAACGGAAAATCAAGAACATTTTAGTTAATGCTAATGAAAACACATTGTTTTTTATCATTTGTATTGGAAACAACATTGTCATATGTCTTTTCTTAGATCTAAATAATACGAAACCTCGCTCTATGATTTGAAGTTAAAACCCTCATATATGGTAAAATAGTGACTTTTTCACGTTTTTCATGTAGTGTGATTTTAAGTAAATATAAACGTTTTTACCAACATTTCGATACTATTTCATGGAGTATCACGATATGTGATTTGGCCTTCAAATCTCAGAATTTCGCATAATATTGCATTTTAAGCAAGTTTTCTTGCATTTTGTTTCGTACGAAAAATCGTCGAATTTAGCAATATTTTGACGTTTATCATCTCCTTTTCCTTTATGTGATTTAAACAAAATATTATCGAATTAGGCAATATTTTGCCGTTTTTCCACGTTTTTGTGAATTTTCAGTCTATGGGTATTAATTCATTATATATACGATAAAAATGATGCAAACACATAATTGATTAGATAATAACCTTAAATACTTCATTTTCAATCATCTATTTGTTTCTCGTTAAAATACTGTGTAAGATATTGAAAAGGGGAGAAGTTCGGTTTTTATTGCATATATCGACGTTTCAGCTGGATTAGAGCGGTTTAACGTGTACATCTTCCATCGATAATATAAACGGAAAATCAAGAACATTTTAGTTAATGCTAATGAAAACACATTGTTTTTTATCATTTGTATTGGAAACAACATTGTCATATGTCTTTTCTTAGATTTAAATAATACGAAACCTCGCTCTATGATTTGAAGTTAAAACCCTCATATATGGTAAAATAGTGACTTTTTTCACGTTTTTCATGTAGTGTGATTTTACGTAAAAATATACGTTTTTACCAGTATTTTGATACTATTTCATGTAGTATCACGATATGTGATTTGGCCTTCAAATCTCAGAATTTCGCATAATTTTGCATTTTAAGCAAGTTTTCTTGCATTTTGTTTCGTACGAATAATCGTCGAATTTAGCAATATTTTGACGTTTATCATCTCCTTTTCCTTTATGTGATTTAAACAAAATATTATCGAATTAGGCAATATTTTGCCGTTTTTGCACGTTTTTGTGAATTTTCAGTCTATGGGTATTAATTCATTATATATACGATAAAAATGATGCAAACACATAATTGATTAGATAATAACCTTAAATACTTCATTTTCAATCATCTATTTGTTTCTCGTTAAAATACTGTGTAAGATATTGAAAAGGGGAGAAGTTCGGTTTTTATTGCATATATCGATGTTTCAGCCGGATTAGAGCGGTTTTACGTGTACATCTTCCATCGGTAATATAAACTGAAAATCAAGAACATTTTAGTTAATGCTAATGAAAACACATTGTTTTTTATCATTTGTATTGGAAACAACATTGTCATATGTCTTTAATTAGATCTAAATAATACAAAACCTCGCTCTATGATTTGAAGTTAAAACCCTCATATTTGGTAAAATAGTGAACTTTTTCACGTTTTTCATGTTGTGTGATTTTACGTAAAAATATACGTTTTTACCAGTATTTTGATACTATTTCATGTAGTATCACGATATGTGATTTGGCCTTCAAATCTCAGAATTTCGCATAATATTGCATTTTAAGCAAGTTTTCTTGCATTTTGTTTTGTACGAAAAATCGTCGAATTTAGCAATATTTTGACGTTTATCATCTCCTTTTCCTTTATGTAATTTAAACAAAATATGACCGAATTAGGCAATATTTTGCCTTTTTTCCACGTTTTTGTGAATTTTCAGTTTATGGGTTTAATTCATTATATATACGATAAAAATGATGCAAACACATAATTGATTAGATAATAACCTTAAATACTTCATTTTCAATCATCTATTTGTTTCTCGTTAAAATACTGTGTAAGATATTGAAAAGGGGAAAAGTTCGGTTTTTATTGCATATATCGACGTTTCAGCCGGATTAGAGCGGTTTTACGTGTACATCTTCCATCGATAATATAAACGGAAAATCAAGAACATTTTAGTTAATGCTAATGAAAACACATTGTTTCTTATCATTTGTATTGGAAACAACATTGTCATATGTCTTTTCTTAGATCTAAATAATACGAAACCTCGCTCTATGATTTGAAGTTAAAACCCTCATATATGGTAAAATAGTGACTTTTTTCACGTTTTTCATGTAGTGTGATTTTACGTAAATATAAACGTTTTTACCAACATTTCGATACTATTTCATGGAGTATCACGATATGTGATTTGGCCTTCAAATCTCAGAATTTCGCAAAATATTGCATTTTAAGCAAGTTTTCTTGCATTTTGTTTTGTACGAAAAATCGTCGAATTTAGCAATATTTTGACGTTTATCATCTCCTTTTCCTTTATGTAATTTAAACAAAATATGACCGAATTAGGCAATATTTTGCCTTTTTTCCACGTTTTTGTTTATTTTCAGTTTATGGGTTTAATTCATTAAATATACGATAAAAATGATGCAAACACATAATTGATTAGATAATAACCTTAAATACTTCATTTTCAATCATCTATTTGTTTCTCGTTAAAATACTGTGTAAGATATTGAAAAGGGGAGAAGTTCGGTTTTTATTGCATATATCGACGTTTCAGCCGGATTAGAGCGGTTTTACGTGTACATCTTCCATCGATAATATAAACGGAAAATCAAGAACATTTTAGTTAATGCTAATGAAAACACATTGTTTTTTATCATTTGTATTGGAAACAACATTGTCATATGTCTTTTCTTAGATCTAAATAATACGAAACCTCGCTCTATGATTTGAAGTTAAAACCCTCATATATGGTAAAATAGTGACTTTTTCACGTTTTTCATGTAGTGTGATTTTACGTAAATATAAACGTTTTTACCAACATTTCGATACTATTTCATGGAGTATCACGATATGTGATTTGGCCTTCAAATCTCAGAATTTCGCATAATATTGCATTTTAAGCAAGTTTTCTTGCATTTTGTTTCGTACGAAAAATCGTCGAATTTAGCAATATTTTGACGTTTATCATCTCCTTTTCCTTTATGTGATTTAAACAAAATATTATCGAATTAGGCAATATTTTGCCGTTTTTCCACGTTTTTGTGAATTTTCAGTCTATGGGTATTAATTCATTATATATACGATAAAAATGATGCAAACACATAATTGATTAGATAATAACCTTAAATACTTCATTTTCAATCATCTATTTGTTTCTCGTTAAAATACTGTGTAAGATATTGAAAAGGGGAGAAGTTCGGTTTTTATTGCATATATCGATGTTTCAGCCGGATTAGAGCGGTTTTACGTGTACATCTTCCATCGGTAATATAAACTGAAAATCAAGAACATTTTAGTTAATGCTAATGAAAACACATTGTTTTTTATCATTTGTATTGGAAACAACATTGTCATATGTCTTTAATTAGATCTAAATAATACGAAACCTCGCTCTATGATTTGAAGTTAAAACCCTCATATATGGTAAAATAGTGAACTTTTTCACGTTTTTCATGTTGTGTGATTTTACGTAAAAATATACGTTTTTACCAGTATTTTGATACTATTTCATGTAGTATCACGATATGTGATTTGGCCTTCAAATCTCAGAATTTCGCATAATATTGCATTTTAAGCAAGTTTTCTTGCATTTTGTTTTGTACGAAAAATCGTCGAATTTAGCAATATTTTGACGTTTATCATCTCCTTTTCCTTTATGTAATTTAAACAAAATATGACCGAATTAGGCAATATTTTGCCTTTTTTCCACGTTTTTGTGAATTTTCAGTTTATGGGTTTAATTCATTATATATACGATAAAAATGATGCAAACACATAATTGATTAGATAATAACCTTAAATACTTCATTTTCAATCATCTATTTGTTTCTCGTTAAAATACTGTGTAAGATATTGAAAAGGGGAAAAGTTCGGTTTTTATTGCATATATCGACGTTTCAGCCGGATTAGAGCGGTTTTACGTGTACATCTTCCATCGATAATATAAACGGAAAATCAAGAACATTTTAGTTAATGCTAATGAAAACACATTGTTTCTTATCATTTGTATTGGAAACAACATTGTCATATGTCTTTTCTTAGATCTAAATAATACGAAACCTCGCTCTATGATTTGAAGTTAAAACCCTCATATTTGGTAAAATAGTGAACTTTTTCACGTTTTTCATGTTGTGTGATTTTACGTAAAAATATACGTTTTTACCAGTATTTTGATACTATTTCATGTAGTATCACGATATGTGATTTGGCCTTCAAATCTCAGAATTTCGCATAATATTGCATTTTAAGCAAGTTTTCTTGCATTTTGTTTTGTACGAAAAATCGTCGAATTTAGCAATATTTTGACGTTTATCATCTCCTTTTCCTTTATGTAATTTAAACAAAATATGACCGAATTAGGCAATATTTTGCCTTTTTTCCACGTTTTTGTAAATTTTCAGTTTATGGGTTTAATTCATTATATATACGATAAAAATGATGCAAACACATAATTGATTAGATAATAACCTTAAATACTTCATTTTCAATCATCTATTTGTTTCTCGTTAAAATACTGTGTAAGATATTGAAAAGGGGAAAAGTTCGGTTTTTATTGCATATATCGACGTTTCAGCCGGATTAGAGCGGTTTTACGTGTACATCTTCCATCGATAATATAAACGGAAAATCAAGAACATTTTAGTTAATGCTAATGAAAACACATTGTTTCTTATCATTTGTATTGGAAACAACATTGTCATATGTCTTTTCTTAGATCTAAATAATACGAAACCTCGCTCTATGATTTGAAGTTAAAACCCTCATATATGGTAAAATAGTGACTTTTTTCACGTTTTTCATGTAGTGTGATTTTACGTAAATATAAACGTTTTTACCAACATTTCGATACTATTTCATGGAGTATCACGATATGTGATTTGGCCTTCAAATCTCAGAATTTCGCAAAATATTGCATTTTAAGCAAGTTTTCTTGCATTTTGTTTTGTACGAAAAATCGTCGAATTTAGCAATATTTTGACGTTTATCATCTCCTTTTCCTTTATGTAATTTAAACAAAATATGACCGAATTAGGCAATATTTTGCCTTTTTTCCACGTTTTTGTTTATTTTCAGTTTATGGGTTTAATTCATTAAATATACGATAAAAATGATGCAAACACATAATTGATTAGATAATAACCTTAAATACTTCATTTTCAATCATCTATTTGTTTCTCGTTAAAATACTGTGTAAGATATTGAAAAGGGGAGAAGTTCGGTTTTTATTGCATATATCGACGTTTCAGCCGGATTAGAGCGGTTTTACGTGTACATCTTCCATCGATAATATAAACGGAAAATCAAGAACATTTTAGTTAATGCTAATGAAAACACATTGTTTTTTATCATTTGTATTGGAAACAACATTGTCATATGTCTTTTCTTAGATCTAAATAATACGAAACCTCGCTCTATGATTTGAAGTTAAAACCCTCATATATGGTAAAATAGTGACTTTTTCACGTTTTTCATGTAGTGTGATTTTACGTAAATATAAACGTTTTTACCAACATTTCGATACTATTTCATGGAGTATCACGATATGTGATTTGGCCTTCAAATCTCAGAATTTCGCATAATATTGCATTTTAAGCAAGTTTTCTTGCATTTTGTTTCGTACGAAAAATCGTCGAATTTAGCAATATTTTGACGTTTATCATCTCCTTTTCCTTTATGTGATTTAAACAAAATATTATCGAATTAGGCAATATTTTGCCGTTTTTCCACGTTTTTGTGAATTTTCAGTCTATGGGTATTAATTCATTATATATACGATAAAAATGATGCAAACACATAATTGATTAGATAATAACCTTAAATACTTCATTTTCAATCATCTATTTGTTTCTCGTTAAAATACTGTGTAAGATATTGAAAAGGGGAGAAGTTCGGTTTTTATTGCATATATCGATGTTTCAGCCGGATTAGAGCGGTTTTACGTGTACATCTTCCATCGGTAATATAAACTGAAAATCAAGAACATTTTAGTTAATGCTAATGAAAACACATTGTTTTTTATCATTTGTATTGGAAACAACATTGTCATATGTCTTTAATTAGATCTAAATAATACGAAACCTCGCTCTATGATTTGAAGTTAAAACCCTCATATATGGTAAAATAGTGAACTTTTTCACGTTTTTCATGTTGTGTGATTTTACGTAAAAATATACGTTTTTACCAGTATTTTGATACTATTTCATGTAGTATCACGATATGTGATTTGGCCTTCAAATCTCAGAATTTCGCATAATATTGCATTTTAAGCAAGTTTTCTTGCATTTTGTTTTGTACGAAAAATCGTCGAATTTAGCAATATTTTGACGTTTATCATCTCCTTTTCCTTTATGTAATTTAAACAAAATATGACCGAATTAGGCAATATTTTGCCTTTTTTCCACGTTTTTGTGAATTTTCAGTTTATGGGTTTAATTCATTATATATACGATAAAAATGATGCAAACACATAATTGATTAGATAATAACCTTAAATACTTCATTTTCAATCATCTATTTGTTTCTCGTTAAAATACTGTGTAAGATATTGAAAAGGGGAAAAGTTCGGTTTTTATTGCATATATCGACGTTTCAGCCGGATTAGAGCGGTTTTACGTGTACATCTTCCATCGATAATATAAACGGAAAATCAAGAACATTTTAGTTAATGCTAATGAAAACACATTGTTTCTTATCATTTGTATTGGAAACAACATTGTCATATGTCTTTTCTTAGATCTAAATAATACGAAACCTCGCTCTATGATTTGAAGTTAAAACCCTCATATATGGTAAAATAGTGACTTTTTTCACGTTTTTCATGTAGTGTGATTTTACGTAAATATAAACGTTTTTACCAACATTTCGATACTATTTCATGGAGTATCACGATATGTGATTTGGCCTTCAAATCTCAGAATTTCGCATAATATTGCATTTTAAGCAAGTTTTCTTGCATTTTGTTTTGTACGAAAAATCGTCGAATTTAGCAATATTTTGACGTTTATCATCTCCTTTTCCTTTATGTAATTTCAACAAAATATGACCGAATTAGGCAATATTTTGCCTTTTTTCCACGTTTTTGTGAATTTTCAGTTTATGGGTTTAATTCATTAAATATACGATAAAAATGATGCAAACACATAATTGATTAGATAATAACCTTAAATACTTCATTTTCAATCATCTATTTGTTTCTCGTTAAAATACTGTGTAAGATATTGAAAAGGGGAGAAGTTCGGTTTTTATTGCATATATCGACGTTTCAGCCGGATTAGAGCGGTTTTACGTGTACATCTTCCATCGGTAATATAAACTGAAAATCAAGAACATTTTAGTTAATGCTAATGAAAACACATTGTTTTTTATCATTTGTATTGGAAACAACATTGTCATAAGTCTTTAATTAGATCTAAATAATACGAAACCTCGCTCTATGATTTGAAGTTAAAACCCTCATATATGGTAGAATAGTGAACTTTTTCACGTTTTTCATGTTGTGTGATTTTACGTAAAAATATACGTTTTTACCAGTATTTTGATACTATTTCATGTAGTATCACGATATGTGATTTGGCCTTCAAATCTCAGAATTTCGCATAATATTGCATTTTAAGCAAGTTTTCTTGCATTTTGTTTTGTACGAAAAATCGTCGAATTTAGCAATATTTTGACGTTTATCATCTCCTTTTCCTTTATGTAATTTAAACAAAATATGACCGAATTAGGCAATATTTTGCCTTTTTTCCACGTTTTTGTGAATTTTCAGTTTATGGGTTTAATTCATTAAATATACGATAAAAATGATGCAAACACATAATTGATTAGATAATAACCTTAAATACTTCATTTTCAATCATCTATTTGTTTCTCGTTAAAATACTGTGTAAGATATTGAAAAGGGGAGAAGTTCGGTTTCTATTGCATATATCGACGTTTCAGCCGGATTAGAGCGGTTTTACGTGTACATCTTCCATCGATAATATAAACGGAAAATCAAGAACATTTTAGTTAATGCTAATGAAAACACATTGTTTTTTATCATTTGTATTGGAAACAACATTGTCATATGTCTTTTCTTAGATCTAAATAATACGAAACCTCGCTCTATGATTTGAAGTTAAAACCCTCATATATGGTAAAATAGTGACTTTTTTCACGTTTTTCATGTAGTGTGATTTTACGTAAATATATACGTTTTTACCAACATTTCGATACTATTTCATGGAGTATCACGATATGTGATTTGGCCTTCAAATCTCAGAATTTCGCATAATATTGCATTTTAAGCAAGTTTTCTTGCATTTTGTTTCGTACGAAAAATCGTCGAATTTAGCAATATTTTGACGTTTATCATCTCCTTTTCCTTTATGTGATTTAAACAAAATATTATCGAATTAGGCAATATTTTGCCGTTTTTCCACGTTTTTGTGAATTTTCAGTCTATGGGTATTAATTCATTATATATACGATAAAAATGATGCAAACACATAATTGATTAGATAATAACCTTAAATACTTCATTTTCAATCATCTATTTGTTTCTCGTTAAAATACTGTGTAAGATATTGAAAAGGGGAGAAGTTCGGTTTTTATTGCATATATCGACGTTTCAGCTGGATTAGAGCGGTTTAACGTGTACATCTTCCATCGATAATATAAACGGAAAATCAAGAACATTTTAGTTAATGCTAATGAAAACACATTGTTTTTTATCATTTGTATTGGAAACAACATTGTCATATGTCTTTTCTTAGATTTAAATAATACGAAACCTCGCTCTATGATTTGAAGTTAAAACCCTCATATATGGTAAAATAGTGACTTTTTTCACGTTTTTCATGTAGTGTGATTTTACGTAAATATATACGTTTTTACCAACATTTCGATACTATTTCATGGAGTATCACGATATGTGATTTGGCCTTCAAATCTCAGAATTTCGCATAATTTTGCATTTTAAGCAAGTTTTCTTGCATTTTGTTTCGTACGAATAATCGTCGAATTTAGCAATATTTTGACGTTTATCATCTCCTTTTCCTTTATGTGATTTAAACAAAATATTATCGAATTAGGCAATATTTTGCCGTTTTTGCACGTTTTTGTGAATTTTCAGTCTATGGGTATTAATTCATTATATATACGATAAAAATGATGCAAACACATAATTGATTAGATAATAACCTTAAATACTTCATTTTCAATCATCTATTTGTTTCTCGTTAAAATACTGTGTAAGATATTGAAAAGGGGAGAAGTTCGGTTTTTATTGCATATATCGATGTTTCAGCCGGATTAGAGCGGTTTTACGTGTACATCTTCCATCGGTAATATAAACTGAAAATCAAGAACATTTTAGTTAATGCTAATGAAAACACATTGTTTTTTATCATTTGTATTGGAAACAACATTGTCATATGTCTTTAATTAGATCTAAATAATACGAAACCTCGCTCTATGATTTGAAGTTAAAACCCTCATATATGGTAAAATAGTGAACTTTTTCACGTTTTTCATGTTGTGTGATTTTACGTAAAAATATACGTTTTTACCAGTATTTTGATACTATTTCATGTAGTATCACGATATGTGATTTGGCCTTCAAATCTCAGAATTTCGCATAATATTGCATTTTAAGCAAGTTTTCTTGCATTTTGTTTTGTACGAAAAATCGTCGAATTTAGCAATATTTTGACGTTTATCATCTCCTTTTCCTTTATGTAATTTAAACAAAATATGACCGAATTAGGCAATATTTTGCCTTTTTTCCACGTTTTTGTGAATTTAAATACTTCTTGAAAAGGGGAAAAGTTCGGTTTTTATTGCATATATCGACGTTTCAGCCGGATTAGAGCGGTTTTACGTGTACATCTTCCATCGATAATATAAACGGAAAATCAAGAACATTTTAGTTAATGCTAATGAAAACACATTGTTTCTTATCATTTGTATTGGAAACAACATTGTCATATGTCTTTTCTTAGATCTAAATAATACGAAACCTCGCTCTATGATTTGAAGTTAAAACCCTCATATATGGTAAAATAGTGACTTTTTTCACGTTTTTCATGTAGTGTGATTTTACGTAAATATAAACGTTTTTACCAACATTTCGATACTATTTCATGGAGTATCACGATATGTGATTTGGCCTTCAAATCTCAGAATTTCGCAAAATATTGCATTTTAAGCAAGTTTTCTTGCATTTTGTTTTGTACGAAAAATCGTCGAATTTAGCAATATTTTGACGTTTATCATCTCCTTTTCCTTTATGTAATTTAAACAAAATATGACCGAATTAGGCAATATTTTGCCTTTTTTCCACGTTTTTGTGAATTTTCAGTTTATGGGTTTAATTCATTAAATATACGATAAAAATGATGCAAACACATAATTGATTAGATAATAACCTTAAATACTTCATTTTCAATCATCTATTTGTTTCTCGTTAAAATACTGTGTAAGATATTGAAAAGGGGAGAAGTTCGGTTTTTATTGCATATATCGACGTTTCAGCCGGATTAGAGCGGTTTTACGTGTACATCTTCCATCGATAATATAAACGGAAAATCAAGAACATTTTAGTTAATGCTAATGAAAACACATTGTTTTTTATCATTTGTATTGGAAACAACATTGTCATATGTCTTTTCTTAGATCTAAATAATACGAAACCTCGCTCTATGATTTGAAGTTAAAACCCTCATATATGGTAAAATAGTGACTTTTTCACGTTTTTCATGTAGTGTGATTTTACGTAAATATAAACGTTTTTACCAACATTTCGATACTATTTCATGGAGTATCACGATATGTGATTTGGCCTTCAAATCTCAGAATTTCGCATAATATTGCATTTTAAGCAAGTTTTCTTGCATTTTGTTTCGTACGAAAAATCGTCGAATTTAGCAATATTTTGACGTTTATCATCTCCTTTTCCTTTATGTGATTTAAACAAAATATTATCGAATTAGGCAATATTTTGCCGTTTTTCCACGTTTTTGTGAATTTTCAGTCTATGGGTATTAATTCATTATATATACGATAAAAATGATGCAAACACATAATTGATTAGATAATAACCTTAAATACTTCATTTTCAATCATCTATTTGTTTCTCGTTAAAATACTGTGTAAGATATTGAAAAGGGGAGAAGTTCGGTTTTTATTGCATATATCGATGTTTCAGCCGGATTAGAGCGGTTTTACGTGTACATCTTCCATCGGTAATATAAACTGAAAATCAAGAACATTTTAGTTAATGCTAATGAAAACACATTGTTTTTTATCATTTGTATTGGAAACAACATTGTCATATGTCTTTAATTAGATCTAAATAATACAAAACCTCGCTCTATGATTTGAAGTTAAAACCCTCATATTTGGTAAAATAGTGAACTTTTTCACGTTTTTCATGTTGTGTGATTTTACGTAAAAATATACGTTTTTACCAGTATTTTGATACTATTTCATGTAGTATCACGATATGTGATTTGGCCTTCAAATCTCAGAATTTCGCATAATATTGCATTTTAAGCAAGTTTTCTTGCATTTTGTTTTGTACGAAAAATCGTCGAATTTAGCAATATTTTGACGTTTATCATCTCCTTTTCCTTTATGTAATTTAAACAAAATATGACCGAATTAGGCAATATTTTGCCTTTTTTCCACGTTTTTGTGAATTTTCAGTTTATGGGTTTAATTCATTATATATACGATAAAAATGATGCAAACACATAATTGATTAGATAATAACCTTAAATACTTCATTTTCAATCATCTATTTGTTTCTCGTTAAAATACTGTGTAAGATATTGAAAAGGGGAAAAGTTCGGTTTTTATTGCATATATCGACGTTTCAGCCGGATTAGAGCGGTTTTACGTGTACATCTTCCATCGATAATATAAACGGAAAATCAAGAACATTTTAGTTAATGCTAATGAAAACACATTGTTTCTTATCATTTGTATTGGAAACAACATTGTCATATGTCTTTTCTTAGATCTAAATAATACGAAACCTCGCTCTATGATTTGAAGTTAAAACCCTCATATATGGTAAAATAGTGACTTTTTTCACGTTTTTCATGTAGTGTGATTTTACGTAAATATAAACGTTTTTACCAACATTTCGATACTATTTCATGGAGTATCACGATATGTGATTTGGCCTTCAAATCTCAGAATTTCGCAAAATATTGCATTTTAAGCAAGTTTTCTTGCATTTTGTTTTGTACGAAAAATCGTCGAATTTAGCAATATTTTGACGTTTATCATCTCCTTTTCCTTTATGTAATTTAAACAAAATATGACCGAATTAGGCAATATTTTGCCTTTTTTCCACGTTTTTGTTTATTTTCAGTTTATGGGTTTAATTCATTAAATATACGATAAAAATGATGCAAACACATAATTGATTAGATAATAACCTTAAATACTTCATTTTCAATCATCTATTTGTTTCTCGTTAAAATACTGTGTAAGATATTGAAAAGGGGAGAAGTTCGGTTTTTATTGCATATATCGACGTTTCAGCCGGATTAGAGCGGTTTTACGTGTACATCTTCCATCGATAATATAAACGGAAAATCAAGAACATTTTAGTTAATGCTAATGAAAACACATTGTTTTTTATCATTTGTATTGGAAACAACATTGTCATATGTCTTTTCTTAGATCTAAATAATACGAAACCTCGCTCTATGATTTGAAGTTAAAACCCTCATATATGGTAAAATAGTGACTTTTTCACGTTTTTCATGTAGTGTGATTTTACGTAAATATAAACGTTTTTACCAACATTTCGATACTATTTCATGGAGTATCACGATATGTGATTTGGCCTTCAAATCTCAGAATTTCGCATAATATTGCATTTTAAGCAAGTTTTCTTGCATTTTGTTTCGTACGAAAAATCGTCGAATTTAGCAATATTTTGACGTTTATCATCTCCTTTTCCTTTATGTGATTTAAACAAAATATTATCGAATTAGGCAATATTTTGCCGTTTTTCCACGTTTTTGTGAATTTTCAGTCTATGGGTATTAATTCATTATATATACGATAAAAATGATGCAAACACATAATTGATTAGATAATAACCTTAAATACTTCATTTTCAATCATCTATTTGTTTCTCGTTAAAATACTGTGTAAGATATTGAAAAGGGGAGAAGTTCGGTTTTTATTGCATATATCGACGTTTCAGCTGGATTAGAGCGGTTTAACGTGTACATCTTCCATCGATAATATAAACGGAAAATCAAGAACATTTTAGTTAATGCTAATGAAAACACATTGTTTTTTATCATTTGTATTGGAAACAACATTGTCATATGTCTTTTCTTAGATTTAAATAATACGAAACCTCGCTCTATGATTTGAAGTTAAAACCCTCATATATGGTAAAATAGTGACTTTTTTCACGTTTTTCATGTAGTGTGATTTTACGTAAATATATACGTTTTTACCAACATTTCGATACTATTTCATGGAGTATCACGATATGTGATTTGGCCTTCAAATCTCAGAATTTCGCATAATTTTGCATTTTAAGCAAGTTTTCTTGCATTTTGTTTCGTACGAATAATCGTCGAATTTAGCAATATTTTGACGTTTATCATCTCCTTTTCCTTTATGTGATTTAAACAAAATATTATCGAATTAGGCAATATTTTGCCGTTTTTGCACGTTTTTGTGAATTTTCAGTCTATGGGTATTAATTCATTATATATACGATAAAAATGATGCAAACACATAATTGATTAGATAATAACCTTAAATACTTCATTTTCAATCATCTATTTGTTTCTCGTTAAAATACTGTGTAAGATATTGAAAAGGGGAGAAGTTCGGTTTTTATTGCATATATCGATGTTTCAGCCGGATTAGAGCGGTTTTACGTGTACATCTTCCATCGGTAATATAAACTGAAAATCAAGAACATTTTAGTTAATGCTAATGAAAACACATTGTTTTTTATCATTTGTATTGGAAACAACATTGTCATATGTCTTTAATTAGATCTAAATAATACGAAACCTCGCTCTATGATTTGAAGTTAAAACCCTCATATATGGTAAAATAGTGAACTTTTTCACGTTTTTCATGTTGTGTGATTTTACGTAAAAATATACGTTTTTACCATTATTTTGATACTATTTCATGTAGTATCACGATATGTGATTTGGCCTTCAAATCTCAGAATTTCGCATAATATTGCATTTTAAGCAAGTTTTCTTGCATTTTGTTTTGTACGAAAAATCGTCGAATTTAGCAATATTTTGACGTTTATCATCTCCTTTTCCTTTATGTAATTTAAACAAAATATGACCGAATTAGGCAATATTTTGCCTTTTTTCCACGTTTTTGTGAATTTTCAGTTTATGGGTTTAATTCATTATATATACGATAAAAATTATGCAAACACATAATTGATTAGATAATAACCTTAAATACTTCATTTTCAATCATCTATTTGTTTCTCGTTAAAATACTGTGTAAGATATTGAAAAGGGGAAAAGTTCGGTTTTTATTGCATATATCGACGTTTCAGCCGGATTAGAGCGGTTTTACGTGTACATCTTCCATCGATAATATAAACGGAAAATCAAGAACATTTTAGTTAATGCTAATGAAAACACATTGTTTCTTATCATTTGTATTGGAAACAACATTGTCATATGTCTTTTCTTAGATCTAAATAATACGAAACCTCGCTCTATGATTTGAAGTTAAAACCCTCATATATGGTAAAATAGTGACTTTTTTCACGTTTTTCATGTAGTGTGATTTTACGTAAATATAAACGTTTTTACCAACATTTCGATACTATTTCATGGAGTATCACGATATGTGATTTGGCCTTCAAATCTCAGAATTTCGCAAAATATTGCATTTTAAGCAAGTTTTCTTGCATTTTGTTTTGTACGAAAAATCGTCGAATTTAGCAATATTTTGACGTTTATCATCTCCTTTTCCTTTATGTAATTTAAACAAAATATGACCGAATTAGGCAATATTTTGCCTTTTTTCCACGTTTTTGTGAATTTTCAGTTTATGGGTTTAATTCATTAAATATACGATAAAAATGATGCAAACACATAATTGATTAGATAATAACCTTAAATACTTCATTTTCAATCATCTATTTGTTTCTCGTTAAAATACTGTGTAAGATATTGAAAAGGGGAGAAGTTCGGTTTTTATTGCATATATCGACGTTTCAGCTGGATTAGAGCGGTTTAACGTGTACATCTTCCATCGATAATATAAACGGAAAATCAAGAACATTTTAGTTAATGCTAATGAAAACACATTGTTTTTTATCATTTGTATTGGAAACAACATTGTCATATGTCTTTTCTTAGATTTAAATAATACGAAACCTCGCTCTATGATTTGAAGTTAAAACCCTCATATATGGTAAAATAGTGACTTTTTTCACGTTTTTCATGGAGTGTGATTTTACGTAAATATATACGTTTTTACCAACATTTCGATACTATTTCATGGAGTATCACGATATGTGATTTGGCCTTCAAATCTCAGAATTTCGCATAATTTTGCATTTTAAGCAAGTTTTCTTGCATTTTGTTTCGTACAAATAATCGTCGAATTTAGCAATATTTTGACGTTTATCATCTCCTTTTCCTTTATGTGATTTAAACAAAATATTATCGAATTAGGCAATATTTTGCCGTTTTTGCACGTTTTTGTGAATTTTCAGTCTATGGGTATTAATTCATTATATATACGATAAAAATGATGCAAACACATAATTGATTAGATAATAACCTTAAATACTTCATTTTCAATCATCTATTTGTTTCTCGTTAAAATACTGTGTAAGATATTGAAAAGGGGAGAAGTTCGGTTTTTATTGCATATATCGATGTTTCAGCCGGATTAGAGCGGTTTTACGTGTACATCTTCCATCGGTAATATAAACTGAAAATCAAGAACATTTTAGTTAATGCTAATGAAAACACATTGTTTTTTATCATTTGTATTGGAAACAACATTGTCATATGTCTTTAATTAGATCTAAATAATACGAAACCTCGCTCTATGATTTGAAGTTAAAACCCTCATATATGGTAAAATAGTGAACTTTTTCACGTTTTTCATGTTGTGTGATTTTACGTAAAAATATACGTTTTTACCAGTATTTTGATACTATTTCATGTAGTATCACGATATGTGATTTGGCCTTCAAATCTCAGAATTTCGCATAATATTGCATTTTAAGCAAGTTTTCTTGCATTTTGTTTTGTACGAAAAATCGTCGAATTTAGCAATATTTTGACGTTTATCATCTCCTTTTCCTTTATGTAATTTAAACAAAATATGACCGAATTAGGCAATATTTTGCCTTTTTTCCACGTTTTTGTGAATTTTCAGTTTATGGGTTTAATTCATTATATATACGATAAAAATGATGCAAACACATAATTGATTAGATAATAACCTTAAATACTTCATTTTCAATCATCTATTTGTTTCTCGTTAAAATACTGTGTAAGATATTGAAAAGGGGAAAAGTTCGGTTTTTATTGCATATATCGACGTTTCAGCCGGATTAGAGCGGTTTTACGTGTACATCTTCCATCGATAATATAAACGGAAAATCAAGAACATTTTAGTTAATGCTAATGAAAACACATTGTTTCTTATCATTTGTATTGGAAACAACATTGTCATATGTCTTTTCTTAGATCTAAATAATACGAAACCTCGCTCTATGATTTGAAGTTAAAACCCTCATATATGGTAAAATAGTGACTTTTTTCACGTTTTTCATGTAGTGTGATTTTACGTAAATATAAACGTTTTTACCAACATTTCGATACTATTTCATGGAGTATCACGATATGTGATTTGGCCTTCAAATCTCAGAATTTCGCATAATATTGCATTTTAAGCAAGTTTTCTTGCATTTTGTTTCGTACGAATAATCGTCGAATTTAGCAATATTTTGACGTTTATCATCTCCTTTTCCTTTATGTGATTTAAACAAAATATTATCGAATTAGGCAATATTTTGCCGTTTTTCCACGTTTTTGTGAATTTTCAGTCTATGGGTATTAATTCATTATATATACGATAAAAATGATGCAAACACATAATTGATTAGATAATAACCTTAAATACTTCATTTTCAATCATCTATTTGTTTCTCGTTAAAATACTGTGTAAGATATTGAAAAGGGGAGAAGTTCGGTTTTTATTGCATATATCGACGTTTCAGCCGGATTAGACCGGTTTTACGTGTACATCTTCCATCGGTAATATAAACCGAAAATCAAGAACATTTTAGTTAATGCTAATGAAAACACATTGTTTTTTATCATTTGTATTGGAAACAACATTGTCATATGTCTTTAATTAGATCTAAATAATACGAAACCTCGCTCTATGATTTGAAGTTAAAACCCTCATATATGGTAAAATAGTGAACTTTTTCACGTTTTTCATGTTGTGTGATTTTACGTAAAAATATACGTATTTACCAGTATTTTGATACTATTTCATGTAGTATCACGATATGTGATTTGGCCTTCAAATCTCAGAATTTCGCATAATATTGCATTTTAAGCAAGTTTTCTTGCATTTTGTTTTGTACGAAAAATCGTCGAATTTAGCAATATTTTGACGTTTATCATCTCCTTTTCCTTTATGTAATTTAAACAAAATATGACCGAATTAGGCAATATTTTGCCTTTTTTCCACGTTTTTGTGAATTTTCAGTTTATGGGTTTAATTCATTATATATACGATAAAAATGATGCAAACACATAATTGATTAGATAATAACCTTAAATACTTCATTTTCAATCATCTATTTGTTTCTCGTTAAAATACTGTGTAAGATATTGAAAAGGGGAGAAGTTCGGTTTTTATTGCATATATCGACGTTTCAGCTGGATTAGAGCGGTTTTACGTGTACATCTTCCATCGATAATATAAACGGAAAATCAAGAACATTTTATTTAATGCTAATGAAAACACATTGTTTTTTATCATTTGTATTGGAAACAACATTGTCATATGTCTTTTCTTAGATCTAAATAATACGAAACCTCGCTCTATGATTTGAAGTTAAAACCCTCATATATGGTAAAATAGTGACTTTTTTCACGTTTTTCATGTAGTGTGATTTTACGTAAATATAAACGTTTTTACCAACATTTCGATACAATTTCATGGAGTATCACGATATGTGATTTGGCCTTCAAAATATCAGAATTTCGCATAATATTGCATTTTAAGCAAGTTTTCTTGCATTTTGTTTCGTACGAAAAATCGTCGAATTTAGCAATATTTTGACGTTTATCATCTCCTTTTCCTTTATGTGATTTAAACAAAATATTATCGAATTAGGCAATATTTTGCCGTTTTTCCACGTTTTTGTGAATTTTCAGTCTATGGGTATTAATTCATTATATATACGATAAAAATGATGCAAACACATAATTGATTAGATAATAACCTTAAATACTTCATTTTCAATCATCTATTTGTTTCTCGTTAAAATACTGTGTAAGATATTGAAAAGGGGAGAAGTTCGGTTTTTATTGCATATATCGACGTTTCAGCTGGATTAGAGCGGTTTTACGTGTACATCTTCCATCGATAATATAAACGGAAAATCAAGAACATTTTAGTTAATGCTAATGAAAACACATTGTTTTTTATCATTTGTATTGGAAACAACATTGTCATATGTCTTTTCTTAGATCTAAATAATACGAAACCTCGCTCTATGATTTGAAGTTAAAACCCTCATATATGGTAAAATAGTGACTTTTTTCACGTTTTTCATGTAGTGTGATTTTACGTAAATATATACGTTTTTACCAACATTTCGATACTATTTCATGGAGTATCACGATATGTGATTTGGCCTTCAAGTCTCAGATTTTCGCATAATTTTGCATTTTAAGCAAGTTTTCTTGCATTTTGTTTCGTACGAATAATCGTCGAATTTAGCAATATTTTGACGTTTATCATCTCCTTTTCCTTTATGTGATTTAAACAAAATATTATCGAATTAGGCAATATTTTGCCGTTTTTCCACGTTTTTGTGAATTTTCAGTCTATGGGTATTAATTCATTATATATACGATAAAAATGATGCAAACACATAATTGATTAGATAATAACCTTAAATACTTCATTTTCAATCATCTATTTGTTTTTCGTTAAAATACTGTGTAAGATATTGAAAAGGGGAGAAGTTCGGTTTTTATTGCATATATCGACGTTTCAGCCGGATTAGAGTGGTTTTACGTGTACATCTTCCATCGGTAATATAAACCGAAAATCAAGAACATTTTAGTTAATGCTAATGAAAACACATTGTTTTTTATCATTTGTATTGGAAACAACATTGTCATATGTCTTTAATTAGATCTAAATAATACGAAACCTCGCTCTATGATTTGAAGTTAAAACCCTCATATATGGTAAAATAGTGACTTTTTTCACGTTTTTCATGCAGTGTGATTTTACGTAAATATATACGTTTTTACAAATATTTCGATACTATTATATGTAGTATCACGATATGTGATTTGGCCTTGAAATCTCACAATTTCGCATAATATTGCATTTTAAGCAAGTTTTCTTGCATTTTGTTTCGTACTAAAAATCATCGAATTTAGCAATATTTTGACGTTTATCATCCACTTTTATTCTATGTGCTTTAAACAAAATATCATCGAATTAGGCAATAATTTGTCGTTTTTAAACGTTTTTGTGAATTTTCAGTTTATGGGTTTAATTCATTATATATACGATAAAAATGATGCAAACACATAATTGATTAGATAATAACCTTAAATACTTCATTTTCAATCATCTATTTGTTTCTCGTTAAAATACTGTGTAAGATATTGAAAAGGGGAGAAGTTCGGTTTTTATTGCATATATCGACGTTTCAGCCGGATTAGAGCGGTTTTACGTGTACATCTTCCATCGATAATATAAACGGAAAATCAAGAACATTTTAGTTAATGCTAATGAAAACACATTGTTTTTTATCATTTGTATTGGAAACAACATTGTCATATGTCTTTAATTAGATCTAAATAATACGAAACCTCGCTCTATGATTTGAAGTTAAAACCCTCATATATGGTAAAATAGTGACTTTTTTCACGTTTTTCATGTAGTGTGATTTTACGTAAATATATACGTTTTTACCAACATTTCGATACTATTTCATGGAGTATCACGATATGTGATTTGGCCTTCAAATCTCAGAATTTCGCATAATATTGCATTTTAAGCAAGTTTTCTTGCATTTTGTTTCGTACGAAAAATCGTCGAATTTAGCAATATTTTGACGTTTATTATCTCCTTTTCCTTTATGTGATTTAAACAAAATATTATCGAATTGGGCAATATTTTGCCGTTTTTCCACGTTTTTGTGAATTTTCAGTCTATGGGTATTAATTCATTATCTATACGATAAAAATGATGCAAACACATAATTGATTAGATAATAACCTTAAATACTTCATTTTCAATCATCTATTTGTTTCTCGTTAAAATACTGTGTAAGATATTGAAAAGGGGAGAAGTTCGGTTTTTATTGCATATATCGACGTTTCAGCCGGATTAGACCGGTTTTACGTGTACATCTTCCATCGGTAATATAAACCGAAAATCAAGAACATTTTAGTTAATGCTAATGAAAACACATTGTTTTTTATCATTTGTATTGGAAACAACATTGTCATATGTCTTTAATTAGATCTAAATAATACGAAACCTCGCTCTATGATTTGAAGTTAAAACCCTCATATATGGTAAAATAGTGAACTTTTTCACGTTTTTCATGTTGTGTGATTTTACGTAAAAATATACGTATTTACCAGTATTTTGATACTATTTCATGTAGTATCACGATATGTGATTTGGCCTTCAAATCTCAGAATTTCGCATAATATTGCATTTTAAGCAAGTTTTCTTGCATTTTGTTTTGTACGAAAAATCGTCGAATTTAGCAATATTTTGACGTTTATCATCTCCTTTTCCTTTATGTAATTTAAACAAAATATGACCGAATTAGGCAATATTTTGCCTTTTTTCCACGTTTTTGTGAATTTTCAGTTTATGGGTTTAATTCATTATATATACGATAAAAATGATGCAAACACATAATTGATTAGATAATAACCTTAAATACTTCATTTTCAATCATCTATTTGTTTCTCGTTAAAATACTGTGTAAGATATTGAAAAGGGGAGAAGTTCGGTTTTTATTGCATATATCGACGTTTCAGCTGGATTAGAGCGGTTTTACGTGTACATCTTCCATCGATAATATAAACGGAAAATCAAGAACATTTTATTTAATGCTAATGAAAACACATTGTTTTTTATCATTTGTATTGGAAACAACATTGTCATATGTCTTTTCTTAGATCTAAATAATACGAAACCTCGCTCTATGATTTGAAGTTAAAACCCTCATATATGGTAAAATAGTGACTTTTTTCACGTTTTTCATGTAGTGTGATTTTACGTAAATATAAACGTTTTTACCAACATTTCGATACAATTTCATGGAGTATCACGATATGTGATTTGGCCTTCAAATCTCAGAATTTCGCATAATATTGCATTTTAAGCAAGTTTTCTTGCATTTTGTTTCGTACGAAAAATCGTCGAATTTAGCAATATTTTGACGTTTATCATCTCCTTTTCCTTTATGTGATTTAAACAAAATATTATCGAATTAGGCAATATTTTGCCGTTTTTCCACGTTTTTGTGAATTTTCAGTCTATGGGTATTAATTCATTATATATACGATAAAAATGATGCAAACACATAATTGATTAGATAATAACCTTAAATACTTCATTTTCAATCATCTATTTGTTTCTCGTTAAAATACTGTGTAAGATATTGAAAAGGGGAGAAGTTCGGTTTTTATTGCATATATCGACGTTTCAGCTGGATTAGAGCGGTTTTACGTGTACATCTTCCATCGATAATATAAACGGAAAATCAAGAACATTTTAGTTAATGCTAATGAAAACACATTGTTTTTTATCATTTGTATTGGAAACAACATTGTCATATGTCTTTTCTTAGATCTAAATAATACGAAACCTCGCTCTATGATTTGAAGTTAAAACCCTCATATATGGTAAAATAGTGACTTTTTTCACGTTTTTCATGTAGTGTGATTTTACGTAAATATATACGTTTTTACCAACATTTCGATACTATTTCATGGAGTATCACGATATGTGATTTGGCCTTCAAGTCTCAGAATTTCGCATAATTTTGCATTTTAAGCAAGTTTTCTTGCATTTTGTTTCGTACGAATAATCGTCGAATTTAGCAATATTTTGACGTTTATCATCTCCTTTTCCTTTATGTGATTTAAACAAAATATTATCGAATTAGGCAATATTTTGCCGTTTTTCCACGTTTTTGTGAATTTTCAGTCTATGGGTATTAATTCATTATATATACGATAAAAATGATGCAAACACATAATTGATTAGATAATAACCTTAAATACTTCATTTTCAATCATCTATTTGTTTTTCGTTAAAATACTGTGTAAGATATTGAAAAGGGGAGAAGTTCGGTTTTTATTGCATATATCGACGTTTCAGCCGGATTAGAGTGGTTTTACGTGTACATCTTCCATCGGTAATATAAACCGAAAATCAAGAACATTTTAGTTAATGCTAATGAAAACACATTGTTTTTTATCATTTGTATTGGAAACAACATTGTCATATGTCTTTAATTAGATCTAAATAATACGAAACCTCGCTCTATGATTTGAAGTTAAAACCCTCATATATGGTAAAATAGTGACTTTTTTCACGTTTTTCATGCAGTGTGATTTTACGTAAATATATACGTTTTTACAAATATTTCGATACTATTATATGTAGTATCACGATATGTGATTTGGCCTTGAAATCTCACAATTTCGCATAATATTGCATTTTAAGCAAGTTTTCTTGCATTTTGTTTCGTACTAAAAATCATCGAATTTAGCAATATTTTGACGTTTATCATCCACTTTTCCTCTATGTGCTTTAAACAAAATATCATCGAATTAGGCAATAATTTGTCGTTTTTAAACGTTTTTGTGAATTTTCAGTTTATGGGTTTAATTCATTATATATACGATAAAAATGATGCAAACACATAATTGATTAGATAATAACCTTAAATACTTCATTTTCAATCATCTATTTGTTTCTCGTTAAAATACTGTGTAAGATATTGAAAAGGGGAGAAGTTCGGTTTTTATTGCATATATCGACAATTCAGCCGGATTAGAGCGGTTTTACGTGTACATCTTCCATCGATAATATAAACGGAAAATCAAGAACATTTTAGTTAATGCTAATGAAAACACATTGTTTTTTATCATTTGTATTGGAAACAACATTGTCATATGTCTTTAATTAGATCTAAATAATACGAAACCTCGCTCTATGATTTGAAGTTAAAACCCTCATATATGGTAAAATAGTGACTTTTTTCACGTTTTTCATGTAGTGTGATTTTACGTAAATATATACGTTTTTACCAACATTTCGATACTATTTCATGGAGTATCACGATATGTGATTTGGCCTTCAAATCTCAGAATTTCGCATAATATTGCATTTTAAGCAAGTTTTCTTGCATTTTGTTTCGTACGAAAAATCGTCGAATTTAGCAATATTTTGACGTTTATTATCTCCTTTTCCTTTATGTGATTTAAACAAAATATTATCGAATTGGGCAATATTTTGCCGTTTTTCCACGTTTTTGTGAATTTTCAGTCTATGGGTATTAATTCATTATCTATACGATAAAAATGATGCAAACACATAATTGATTAGATAATAACCTTAAATACTTCATTTTCAATCATCTATTTGTTTCTCGTTAAAATACTGTGTAAGATATTGAAAAGGGGAGAAGTTCGGTTTTTATTGCATATATCGACGTTTCAGCCGGATTAGAGCGGTTTTACGTGTACATCTTCCATCGGTAATATAAACTGAAAATCAAGAACATTTTAGTTAATGCTAATGAAAACACATTGTTTTTTATCATTTGTATTGGAAACAACATTGTCATATGTCTTTAATTAGATCTAAATAATACGAAACCTCGCTCTATGATTTGAAGTTAAAACCCTCATATATGGTAAAATAGTGAACTTTTTCACGTTTTTCATGTTGTGTGATTTTACGTAAAAATATACGTTTTTACCAGTATTTTGATACTATTTCATGTAGTATCACGATATGTGATTTGGCCTTCAAATCTCAGAATTTCGCATAATATTGCATTTTAAGCAAGTTTTCTTGCATTTTGTTTTGTACGAAAAATCGTCGAATTTAGCAATATTTTGACGTTTATCATCTCCTTTTCCTTTATGTAATTTAAACAAAATATGACCGAATTAGGCAATATTTTGCCTTTTTTCCACGTTTTTGTGAATTTTCAGTTTATGGGTTTAATTCATTATATATACGATAAAAATGATGCAAACACATAATTGATTAGATAATAACCTTAAATACTTCATTTTCAATCATCTATTTGTTTCTCGTTAAAATACTGTGTAAGATATTGAAAAGGGGAGAAGTTCGGTTTTTATTGCATATATCGACGTTTCAGCCGGATTAGAGCGGTTTTACGTGTACATCTTCCATCGATAATATAAACGGAAAATCAAGAACATTTTAGTTAATGCTAATGAAAACACATTGTTTTTTATCATTTGTATTGGAAACAACATTGTCATATGTCTTTTCTTAGATCTAAATAATACGAAACCTCGCTCTTTGATTTAAAGTTAAAACCCTCATATATGGTAAAATAGTGACTTTTTTCACGTTTTTCATGTAGTGTGATTTTACGTAAATATAAACGTTTTTACCAACATTTCGATACTATTTCATGGAGTATCACGATATGTGATTTGGCCTTCAAATCTCAGAATTTCGCATAATTTTGCATTTTAAGCAAGTTTTCTTGCATTTTGTTTCGTACGAATAATCGTCTAATTTAGCAATATTTTGACGTTTATCATTTCCTTTTCCTTTATGTGATTTAAACAAAATATTATCGAATTAGGCAATATTTTGCCGTTTTTCCACGTTTTTGTGAATTTTCAGTCTATGGGAATTAATTCATTATATATACGATAAAAATGATGCAAACACATAATTGATTAGATAATAACCTTAAATACTTCATTTTCAATCATCTATTTGTTTCTCGTTAAAATACTGTGTAAGATATTGAAAAGGGGAGAAGTTCGGTTTTTATTGCATATATCGACGTTTCAGCCGGATTAGAGCGGTTTTACGTGTACATCTTCCATCGGTAATATAAACTGAAAATCAAGAACATTTTAGTTAATGCTAATGAAAACACATTGTTTTTTATCATTTGTATTGGAAACAACATTGTCATATGTCTTTAATTAGATCTAAATAATACGAAACCTCGCTCTATGATTTGAAGTTAAAACACTCATATATGGTAAAATAGTGAACTTTTTCACGTTTTTCATGTTGTGTGATTTTACGTAAAAATATACGTTTTTACCAGTATTTTGATACTATTTCATGTAGTATCACGATATGTGATTTGGCCTTCAAATCTCAGAATTTCGCATAATATTGCATTTTAAGCAAGTTTTCTTGCATTTTGTTTTGTACGAAAAATCGTCGAATTTAGCAATATTTTGACGTTTATCATCTCCTTTTCCTTTATGTAATTTAAACAAAATATGACCGAATTAGGCAATATTTTGCCTTTTTTCCACGTTTTTGTGAATTTTCAGTTTATGGGTTTAATTCATTATATATACGATAAAAATGATGCAAACACATAATTGATTAGATAATAACCTTAAATACTTCATTTTCAATCATCTATTTGTTTCTCGTTAAAATACTGTGTAAGATATTGAAAAGGGGAGAAGTTCGGTTTTTATTGCATATATCGACGTTTCAGCTGGATTAGAGCGGTTTTACGTGTACATCTTCCATCGATAATATAAACGGAAAATCAAGAACATTTTAGTTAATGCTAATGAAAACACATTGTTTTTTATCATTTGTATTGGAAACAACATTGTCATATGTCTTTTCTTAGATCTAAATAATACGAAACCTCGCTCTATGATTTGAAGTTAAAACCCTCATATATGGTAAAATAGTGACTTTTTTCACGTTTTTCATGTAGTGTGATTTTACGTAAATATAAACGTTTTTACCAACATTTCGATACAATTTCATGGAGTATCACGATATGTGATTTGGCCTTCAAATCTCAGAATTTCGCATAATATTGCATTTTAAGCAAGTTTTCTTGCATTTTGTTTCGTACGAAAAATCGTCGAATTTAGCAATATTTTGACGTTTATCATCTCCTTTTCCTTTATGTGATTTAAACAAAATATTATCGAATTAGGCAATATTTTGCCGTTTTTCCACGTTTTTGTGAATTTTCAGTCTATGGGTATTAATTCATTATATATACGATAAAAATGATGCAAACACATAATTGATTAGATAATAACCTTAAATACTTCATTTTCAATCATCTATTTGTTTCTCGTTAAAATACTGTGTAAGATATTGAAAAGGGGAGAAGTTCGGTTTTTATTGCATATATCGACGTTTCAGCCGGATTAGAGCGGTTTTACGTGTACATCTTCCATCGGTAATATAAACTGAAAATCAAGAACATTTTAGTTAATGCTAATGAAAACACATTGTTTTTTATCATTTGTATTGGAAACAACATTGTCATATGTCTTTAATTAGATCTAAATAATACGAAACCTCGCTCTATGATTTGAAGTTAAAACCCTCATATATGGTAAAATAGTGAACTTTTTCACGTTTTTCATGTTGTGTGATTTTACGTAAAAATATACGTTTTTACCAGTATTTTGATACTATTTCATGTAGTATCACGATATGTGATTTGGCCTTCAAATCTCAGAATTTCGCATAATATTGCATTTTAAGCAAGTTTTCTTGCATTTTGTTTTGTACGAAAAATCGTCGAATTTAGCAATATTTTGACGTTCATCATCTCCTTTTCCTTTATGTAATTTAAACAAAATATGACCGAATTAGGCAATATTTTGCCTTTTTTCCACGTTTTTGTGAATTTTCAGTTTATGGGTTTAATTCATTATATATACGATAAAAATGATGCAAACACATAATTGATTAGATAATAACCTTAAATACTTCATTTTCAATCATCTATTTGTTTCTCGTTAAAATACTGTGTAAGATATTGAAAAGGGGAGAAGTTCGGTTTTTATTGCATATATCGACGTTTCAGCCGGATTAGAGCGGTTTTACGTGTACATCTTCCATCGATAATATAAACGGAAAATCAAGAACATTTTAGTTAATGCTAATGAAAACACATTGTTTTTTATCATTTGTATTGGAAACAACATTGTCATATGTCTTTTCTTAGATCTAAATAATACGAAACCTCGCTCTATGATTTGAAGTTAAAACCCTCATATATGGTAAAATAGTGACTTTTTTCACGTTTTTCATGTAGTGTGATTTTACGTAAATATAAACGTTTTTACCAACATTTCGATACTATTTCATGTAGTATCACGATATGTGATTTGGCCTTCAAATCTCAGAATTTCGCATAATATTGCATTTTAAGCAAGTTTTCTTGCATTTTGTTTTGTACGAAAAATCGTCGAATTTAGCAATATTTTGACGTTTATCATCTCCTTTTCCTTTATGTAATTTAAACAAAATATGACCGAATTAGGCAATATTTTGCCTTTTTTCCACGTTTTTGTGAATTTTCAGTTTATGGGTTTAATTCATTATATATACGATAAAAATGATGCAAACACATAATTGATTAGATAATAACCTTAAATACTTCATTTTCAATCATCTATTTGTTTCTCGTTAAAATACTGTGTAAGATATTGAAAAGGGGAGAAGTTCGGTTTTTATTGCATATATCGACGTTTCAGCCGGATTAGAGCGGTTTTACGTGTACATCTTCCATCGATAATATAAACGGAAAATCAAGAACATTTTAGTTAATGCTAATGAAAACACATTGTTTTTTATCATTTGTATTGGAAACAACATTGTCATATGTCTTTTCTTAGATCTAAATAATACGAAACCTCGCTCTATGATTTGAAGTTAAAACCCTCATATATGGTAAAATAGTGACTTTTTTCACGTTTTTCATGTAGTGTGATTTTACGTAAATATAAACGTTTTTACCAACATTTCGATACTATTTCATGTAGTATCACGATATGTGATTTGGCCTTCAAATCTCAGAATTTCGCATAATATTGCATTTTAAGCAAGTTTTCTTGCATTTTGTTTTGTACGAAAAATCGTCGAATTTAGCAATATTTTGACGTTTATCATCTCCTTTTCCTTTATGTAATTTAAACAAAATATGACCGAATTAGGCAATATTTTGCCTTTTTTCCACGTTTTTGTGAATTTTCAGTTTATGGGTTTAATTCATTATATATACGATAAAAATGATGCAAACACATAATTGATTAGATAATAACCTTAAATACTTCATTTTCAATCATCTATTTGTTTCTCGTTAAAATACTGTGTAAGATATTGAAAAGGGGAGAAGTTCGGTTTTTATTGCATATATCGACGTTTCAGCCGGATTAGAGCGGTTTTACGTGTACATCTTCCATCGATAATATAAACGGAAAATCAAGAACATTTTAGTTAATGCTAATGAAAACACATTGTTTTTTATCATTTGTATTGGAAACAACATTGTCATATGTCTTTTCTTAGATCTAAATAATACGAAACCTCGCTCTATGATTTGAAGTTAAAACCCTCATATATGGTAAAATAGTGACTTTTTTCACGTTTTTCATGTAGTGTGATTTTACGTAAATATAAACGTTTTTACCAACATTTCGATACTATTTCATGGAGTATCACGATATGTGATTTGGCCTTCAAATCTCAGAATTTCGCATAATATTGCATTTTAAGCAAGTTTTCTTGCATTTTGTTTCGTACGAAAAATCGTCGAATTTAGCAATATTTTGACGTTTATCATCTCCTTTTCCTTTATGTGATTTAAACAAAATATTATCGAATTAGGCAATATTTTGCCGTTTTTCCACGTTTTTGTGAATTTTCAGTCTATGGGTATTAATTCATTATATATACGATAAAAATGATGCAAACACATAATTGATTAGATAATAACCTTAAATACTTCATTTTCAATCATCTATTTGTTTCTCGTTAAAATACTGTGTAAGATATTGAAAAGGGGAGAAGTTCGGTTTTTATTGCATATAACGACGTTTCAGCTGGATTAGAGCGGTTTTACGTGTACATCTTCCATCGATAATATAAACGGAAAATCAAGAACATTTTAGTTAATGCTAATGAAAACACATTGTTTTTTATCATTTGTATTGGAAACAACATTGTCATATGTCTTTTCTTAGATCTAAATAATACGAAACCTCGCTCTATGATTTGAAGTTAAAACCCTCATATATTGTAAAATAGTGACTTTTTTCACGTTTTTCATGTAGTGTGATTTTACGTAAATATAAACGTTTTTACCAACATTTCGATACTATTTCATGGAGTATCACGATATGTGATTTGGCCTTCAAATCTCAGAATTTCGCATAATATTGCATTTTAAGCAAGTTTTCTTGCATTTTGTTTCGTACAAAAAATCGTCGAATTTAGCAATATTTTGACGTTTATCATCTCCTTTTCCTTTATGTGATTTAAACAAAATATTATCGAATTAGGCAATATTTTGCCGTTTTTCCACGTTTTTGTGAATTTTCAGTCTATGGGTATTAATTCATTATATATACGATAAAAATGATGCAAACACATAATTGATTAGATAATAACCTTAAATACTTCATTTTCAATCATCTATTTGTTTCTCGTTAAAATACTGTGTAAGATATTGAAAAGGGGAGAAGTTCGGTTTTTATTGCATATATCGACGTTTCAGCCGGATTAGAGCGGTTTTACGTGTACATCTTCCATCGGTAATATAAACCGAAAATCAAGAACATTTTAGTTAATGCTAATGAAAACACATTGTTTTTTATCATTTGTATTGGAAACAACATTGTCATATGTCTTTAATTAGATCTAAATAATACGAAACCTCGCTCTATGATTTGAAGTTAAAACCCTCATATATGGTAAAATAGTGACTTTTTCACGTTTTTCATGCAGTGTGATTTTACGTAAATATATACGTTTTTACCAATATTTCGATACTATTTCATGTAGTATCACGATATGTGATTTGGCCTTCAAATCTCACAATTTCGCATAATATTGCATTTTAAGCAAGTTTTCTCGCATTTTGTTTCGTACGAAAAATCGTCTAATTTAGCAATATTTTGACGTTTGTCATCCACTTTTCCTCTATGTGATTTAAACAAAATATCATCGAATTAGGCAATATTTTGCCGTTTTTCCACGTTTTTGTGAATTTTCAGTCTATGGGTAATAATTCATTATATATACGATAAAAATGATGCAAACACATAAGTGATTAGATAATAACCTTAAATACTTCATTTTCAATCATCTATTTGTTTCTCGTTAAAATACTGTGTAAGATATTGAAAAGGGGAGAAGTTCGGTTTTTATTGCATATATCGACGTTTCAGCCGGATTAGAGCGGTTTTACGTGTACATCTTCCATCGGTAATATAAACGGAAAATCAAGAACATTTTAGTTAATGCTAATGAAAACACATTGTTTTTTATCATTTGTATTGGAAACAACATTGTCATATGTCTTTTCTTAGATCTAAATAATACGAAACCTCGCTCTATGATTTGAAGTTAAAACCCTCATATATGGTAAAATAGTGACTTTTTTCACGTTTTTCATGTAGTGTGATTTTACGCAAATATAAACGTTTTTACCAACATTTCGAAACTATTTCATGGAGTATCACGATATGTGATTTGGCCTTCAAATCTCAGAATTTCGCATAATTTTGCATTTTAAGCAAGTTTTCTTGCATTTTGTTTCGTACGAATAATCGTCGAATTTAGCAATATTTTGACGTTTATCATCTCCTTTTCCTTTATGTGATTTAAACAAAATATTATCGAATTAGGCAATATTTTGCCGTTTTTCCACGTTTTTGTGAATTTTCAGTCTATGGGTATTAATTCATTATATATACGATAAAAATGATGCAAACACATAATTGATTAGATAATAACCTTCAAATACTTCATTTTCAATCATCTATTTGTTTCTCGTTAAAATACTGTGTAAGATATTGAAAAGGGGAGAAGTTCGGTTTTTATTGCATATATCGACGTTTCAGCCGGATTAGAGCGGTTTTACGTGTACATCTTCCATCGATAATATAAACGGAAAATCAAGAACATTTTAGTTAATGCTAATGAAAACACATTGTTTTTTATCATTTGTATTGGAAACAACATTGACATATGTCTTTTCTTAGATCTAAATAATACGAAACCTCGCTCTATGATTTGAAGTTAAAACCCTCATATATGGTAAAATAGTGACTTTTTTCACGTTTTTCATGTAGTGTGATTTTACGTAAATATATACGTTTTTACCAATATTTCGATACTATTTCATGTAGTCTCACGATATGTGATTTGGCTCTCAAATCTCAGAATGTCGCATAATATTGCATTTTAAGCAATTTTTCTCGCATTTTGTTTCGTACGAAAAATCGTCTAATTTAGCAATATTTTGACGTTTGTCATCCACTTTTCCTCTATGTGATTTAAACAAAATATCATCGAATTAGGCAATATTTTGCCGTTTTTCCACGTTTTTGTGAATTTTCAGTCTATGGGTAATAATTCATTATATATACGATAAAAATGATGCAAACACATAAGTGATTAGATAATAACCTTAAATACTTCATTTTCAATCATCTATTTGTTTCTCGTTAAAATACTGTATAAGATATTGAAAAGGGGAGAAGTTCGGTTTTTGTTGCATATATCGACGTTTCAGCTGGATTAGAGCGGTTTTACGTGTACATCTTCCATCGATAATATAAACGGAAAATCAAGAACATTTTAGTTAATGCTAATGAAAACACATTGTTTTTTATCATTTGTATTGGAAACAACATTGTCATATGTCTTTTCTTAGATCTAAATAATACGAAACCTCGCTCTATGATTTGAAGTTAAAACCCTCATATATGGTAAAATAGTGACTTTTTTCACGTTTTTCATGTAGTGTGATTTTACGCAAATATATACGTTTTTACCAACATTTCGATACTATTTCATGGAGTATCACGATATGTGATTTGGCCTTCAAATCTCAGAATTTCGCATAATTTTGCATTTTAAGCAAGTTTTCTTGCATTTTGTTTCGTACGAATAATCGTCGAATTTAGCAATATTTTGACGTTTATCATCTCCTTTTCCTTTATGTGATTTAAACAAAATATTATCGAATTAGGCAATATTTTGCCGTTTTTCCACGTTTTTGTGAATTTTCAGTCTATGGGTATTAATTCATTATATATACGATAAAAATGATGCAAACACATAATTGATTAGATAATAACCTTCAAATACTTCATTTTCAATCATCTATTTGTTTCTCGTTAAAATACTGTGTAAGATATTGAAAAGGGGAGAAGTTCGGTTTTTATTGCATATATCGACGTTTCAGCCGGATTAGAGCGGTTTTACGTGTACATCTTCCATCGGTAATATAAACCGAAAATCAAGAACATTTTAGTTAATGCTAATGAAAACACATTGTTTTTTATCATTTGTATTGGAAACAACATTGTCATATGTCTTTAATTAGATCTAAATAATACGAAACCTCGCTCTATGATTTGAAGTTAAAACCCTCATATATGGTAAAATAGTGACTTTTTTCACGTTTTTCATGCAGTGTGATTTTACGTAAATATATACGTTTTTACCAATATTTCGATACTATTTCATGTAGTATCACGATATGTGATTTGGCCATGAAATCTCACAATTTCGCATAATATTGCATTTTAAGCAAGTTTTCTTGCATTTTGTTTCGTACGAAAAATCATCGAATTTAGCAATATTTTGACGTTTATCATCCACTTTTCCTCTATGTGCTTTAAACAAAATATCATCGAATTAGGCAATAATTTGTCGTTTTTAAACGTTTTTGTGAATTTTCAGTTTATGGGTTTAATTCATTATATATACGATAAAAATGATGCAAACACATAATTGATTAGATAATAACCTTAAATACTTCATTTTCAATCATCTATTTGTTTCTCGTTAAAATACTGTGTAAGATATTGAAAAGGGGAGAAGTTCGGTTTTTATTGCATATATCGACGTTTCAGCCGGATTAGAGCGGTTTTACGTGTACATCTTCCATCGGTAATATAAACCGAAAATCAAGAACATTTTAGTTAATGCTAATGAAAACACATTGTTTTTTATCATTTGTATTGGAAACAACATTGTCATATGTCTTTAATTAGATCTAAATAATACGAAACCTCGCTCTATGATTTGAAGTTAAAACCCTCATATATGGTAAAATAGTGAACTTTTTCACGTTTTTCATGTTGTGTGATTTTACGTAAAAATATACGTTTTTACCAGTATTTTGATACTATTTCATGTAGTATCACGATATGTGATTTGGCATTCAAATCTCAGAATTTCGCATAATATTGCATTTTAAGCAAGTTTTCTTGCATTTTGTTTTGTACGAAAAATCGTCGAATTTAGCAATATTTTGACGTTTATCATCTCCTTTTCCTTTATGTAATTTAAACAAAATATTATCGAATTAGGCAATATTTTGCCGTTTTTCCACGTTTTTGTGAATTTTCAGTTTATGGGTTTAATTCATTATATATACGATAAAAATGATGCAAACACATAATTGATTAGATAATAACCTTAAATACTTCATTTTCAATCATCTATTTGTTTCTCGTTAAAATACTGTGTAAGATATTGAAAAGGGGAGAAGTTCGGTTTTTATTGCATATATCGACGTTTCTGCCGGATTAGAGCGGTTTTACGTGTACATCTTCCATCGGTAATATAAACCGAAAATCAAGAACATTTTAGTTAATGCTAATGAAAACACATTGTTTTTTATCATTTGTATTGGAAACAACATTGTCATATGTCTTTAATTAGATCTAAATAATACGAAACCTCGCTCTATGATTTGAAGTTAAAACCCTCATATATGGTAAAATAGTGACTTTTTTCACGTTTTTCATGCAGTGTGATTTTACGTAAATATATACGTTTTTACCAATATTTCGATACTATTTCATGTAGTATCACGATATGTGATTTGGCCATGAAATCTCACAATTTCGCATAATATTGCATTTTAAGCAAGTTTTCTTGCATTTTGTTTCGTACGAAAAATCATCGAATTTAGCAATATTTTGACGTTTATCATCCACTTTTCCTCTATGTGCTTTAAACAAAATATCATCGAATTAGGCAATAATTTGTCGTTTTTAAACGTTTTGTGAATTTTCAGTTTATGGGTTTAATTCATTATATATACGATAAAAATGATGCAAACACATAATTGATTAGATAATAACCTTAAATACTTCATTTTCAATCATCTATTTGTTTCTCGTTAAAATACTGTGTAAGATATTGAAAAGGGGAGAAGTTCGGTTTTTATTGCATATATCGACGTTTCAGCCGGATTAGAGCGGTTTTACGTGTACATCTTCCATCGGTAATATAAACCGAAAATCAAGAACATTTTAGTTAATGCTAATGAAAACACATTGTTTTTTATCATTTGTATTGGAAACAACATTGTCATATGTCTTTAATTAGATCTAAATAATACGAAACCTCGCTCTATGATTTGAAGTTAAAACCCTCATATATGGTAAAATAGTGAACTTTTTCACGTTTTTCATGTTGTGTGATTTTACGTAAAAATATACGTTTTTACCAGTATTTTGATACTATTTCATGTAGTATCACGATATGTGATTTGGCATTCAAATCTCAGAATTTCGCATAATATTGCATTTTAAGCAAGTTTTCTTGCATTTTGTTTTGTACGAAAAATCGTCGAATTTAGCAATATTTTGACGTTTATCATCTCCTTTTCCTTTATGTAATTTAAACAAAATATGACCGAATTAGGCAATATTTTGCCGTTTTTCCACGTTTTTGTGAATTTTCAGTTTATGGGTTTAATTCATTATATATACGATAAAAATGATGCAAACACATAATTGATTAGATAATAACCTTAAATACTTCATTTTCAATCATCTATTTGTTTCTCGTTAAAATACTGTGTAAGATATTGAAAAGGGGAGAAGTTCGGTTTTTATTCCATATATCGACGTTTCAGCTGGATTAGAGCGGTTTTACGTGTACATCTTCCATCGATAATATAAACGGAAAATCAAGAACATTTTAGTTAATGCTAATGAAAACACATTGTTTTTTATCATTTGTATTGGAAACAACATTGTCATATGTCTTTTCTTAGATCTAAATAATACGAAACCTCGCTCTATGATTTGAAGTTAAAACCCTCATATATGGTAAAATAGTGACTTTTTTCACGTTTTTCATGTAGTGTGATTTTACGTAAATATATACGTTTTTACCAACATTTCGATACTATTTCATGGAGTATCACGATATGTGATTTGGCCTTCAAATCTCAGAATTTCGCATAATTTTGCATTTTAAGCAAGTTTTCTTGCATTTTGTTTCGTACGAATAATCGTCGAATTTAGCAATATTTTGACGTTTATCATCTCCTTTTCCTTTATGTGATTTAAACAAAATATTATCGAATAAGGCAATATTTTGCCGTTTTTCCACGTTTTTGTGAATTTTCAGTCTATGGGTATTAATTCATTATATATACGATAAAAATGATGCAAACACATAATTGATTAGATAATAACCTTAAATACTTCATTTTCAATCATCTATTTGTTTCTCGTTAAAATACTGTGTAAGATATTGAAAAGGGGAGAAGTTCGGTTTTTATTGCATATATCGACGTTTCAGCCGGATTAGAGCGGTTTTACGTGTACATCTTCCATCGGTAATATAAACTGAAAATCAAGAACATTTTAGTTAATGCTAATGAAAACACATTGTTTTTTATCATTTGTATTGGAAACAACATTGTCATATGTCTTTAATTAGATCTAAATAATACGAAACCTCGCTCTATGATTTGAAGTTAAAACCCTCATATATGGTAAAATAGTGAACTTTTTCACGTTTTTCATGTTGTGTGATTTTACGTAAAAATATACGTTTTTACCAGTATTTTCATACTATTTCATGTAGTATCACGATATGTGATTTGGCCTTCAAATCTCAGAATTTCACATAATATTGCATTTTAAGCAAGTTTTCTTGCATTTTGTTTTGTACGAAAAATCGTCGAATTTAGCAATATTTTGACGTTTATCATCTCCTTTTCCTTTATGTAATTTAAACAAAATATGACCGAATTAGGCAATATTTTGCCTTTTTTCCACGTTTTTGTGAATTTTCAGTTTATGGGTTTAATTCATTATATATACGATAAAAATGATGCAAACACATAATTGATTAGATAATAACCTTAAATACTTCATTTTCAATCATCTATTTGTTTCTCGTTAAAATACTGTGTAAGATATTGAAAAGGGGAGAAGTTCGGTTTTTATTGCATATATCGACGTTTCAGCCGGATTAGAGCGGTTTTACGTGTACATCTTCCATCGATAATATAAACGGAAAATCAAGAACATTTTAGTTAATGCTAATGAAAACACATTGTTTTTTATCATTTGTATTGGAAACAACATTGTCATATGTCTTTTCTTAGATCTAAATAATACGAAACCTCGCTCTATGATTTGAAGTTAAAACCCTCATATATGGTAAAATAGTGACTTTTTTCACGTTTTTCATGTAGTGTGATTTTACGTAAATATAAACGTTTTTACCAATATTTCGATACTATTTCATGTAGTCTCACGATATGTGATTTGGCTCTCAAATCTCAGAATGTCGCATAATATTGCATTTTAAGCAAGTTTTCTCGCATTTTGTTTCGTACGAAAAATCGTCTAATTTAGCAATATTTTGACGTTTGTCATCCACTTTTCCTCTATGTGATTTAAACAAAATATCATCGAATTAGGCAATATTTTGCCGTTTTTCCACGTTTTTGTGAATTTTCAGTCTATGGGTAATAATTCATTATATATACGATAAAAATGATGCAAACACATAAGTGATTAGATAATAACCTTAAATACTTCATTTTCAATCATCTATTTGTTTCTCGTTAAAATACTGTGTAAGATATTGAAAAGGGGAGAAGTTCGGGTTTTATTGCATATATCGACGTTTCAGCCGGATTAGAGCGGTTTTACGTGTACATCTTCCATCGGTAATATAAACAGAAAATCAAGAACATTTTAGTTAATGCTAATGAAAACACATTGTTTTTTATCATTTGTATTGAAAACAACATTGACATATGTCTTTTCTTAGATCTAAATAATACGAAACCTCGCTCTATGATTTGAAGTTAAAACCATCATATATGGTAAAATAGTGACTTTTTTCACGTTTTTCATGCAGTGTGATTTTACGTAATTATATACGTTTTTACCAATATTTCGATACTATTTCATGTAGTATCACGATATGTGATTTGGCCTTCAAATCTCACAATTTCGCATAATATTGCATTTTAAGCAAGTTTTCTTGCATTTTGTTTCGTACGAAAAATCATCGAATTTAGCAATATTTTGACGTTTATCATCCACTTTTCCTCTGTGCTTTAAACAAAATATCATCGAATTAGGCAATAATTTGTCGTTTTTAAACGTTTTTGTGAATTTTCAGTTTATGGGTTATATATACGATTATATATACGATAAAAAATGTTGCAAACACATAATTGATTAGATAATAACCTTAAATACTTCATTTTCAATCATCTTTTTGTTTCTCGTTAAAATACTGTGTAAGATATTGAAAAGGGGAGAAGTTCGGTTTTTATTGCATATATCGACGTTTCAGCCGGATTAGAGCGGTTTTACATCTTCCATCGGTAATATAAACGGAAAATCAAGAATATTTTAGTTAATGCTAATGAAAACACATTGTTTTTTATCATTTGTATTGGAAACAACATTGTCATATGTCTCTTCTTAGATCTAAATAATACGAAACCTCGCTCTATGATTTGAAGTTAAAACCCTCATATATGGTAAAATAGTGACTTTTTTCACGTTTTTCATGCAGTGTGATTTTACGTAATTATATACGTTTTTACCAATATTTCGATACTATTTCATGTAGTATCACGATGTGATTTGGCCTTCAAATCTCACAATTTCGCATAATATTGCATTTTAGGCAAGTTTTCTTGCATTTTGTTTCGTACGAAAAATCATCGAATTTAGCAATATTTTGACGTTTATCATCCACTTTTCCTCTATGTGCTTTAAACAAAATATCATCGAATTAGGCAATAATTTGCCGTTTTTAAACGTTTTTGTGAATTTTCAGTTTATGGGTTTAATTCATTATATATACGATAAAAATGATGCAAACACATAATTGATTAGATAATAACCTTAAATACTTCATTTTCAATCATCTATTTGTTTCTCGTTAAAATACTGTTTAAGATATTGAAAAGGGGAGAAGTTCGGTTTTTAATGCATATATCGACGTTTCAGCCGGATTAGAGCGGTTTTACGTGTACATCTTCCATCGGTAATATAAACGGAAAATCAAGAACATTTTAGTTAATGCTAATGAAAACACATTGTTTTTTATCATTTGTATTGGAAACAACATTGTCATATGTCTTTAATTAGATCTAAATAATACGAAACCTCGCTCTATGATTTGAAGTTAAAACCCTCATATATGGTAAAATAGTGAACTTTTTCACGTTTTTCATTTTGTGTGATTTTACGTAAAAATATACGTTTTTACCAGTATTTTCATACTATTTCATGTAGTATCACGATATGTGATTTGGCCTTCAAATCTCAGAATTTCGCATAATATTGCATTTTAAGCAAGTTTTCTTGCATTTTGTTTTGTACGAAAAATCGTCGAATTTAGCAATATTTTGACGTTTATCATCTCCTTTTCCTTTATGTAATTTAAACAAAATATGACCGAATTAGGCAATATTTTGCCGTTTTTCCACGTTTTTGTGAATTTTCAGTTTATGGGTTTAATTCATTATATATACGATAAAAATGATGCAAACACATAATTGATTAGATAATAACCTTAAATACTTCATTTTCAATCATCTATTTGTTTCTCGTTAAAATACTGTGTAAGATATTGAAAAGGGGAGAAGTTCGGTTTTTATTGCATATATCGACGTTTCAGCCGGATTAGAGCGGTTTTACGTGTACATCTTCCATCGATAATATAAACGGAAAATCAAGAACATTTTAGTTAATGCTAATGAAAACACATTGTTTTTTATCATTTGTATTGGAAACAACATTGTCATATGTCTTTTCTTAGATCTAAATAATACGAAACCTCGCTCTATGATTTGAAGTTAAAACCCTCATATATGGTAAAATAGTTACTTTTTCACGTTTTTCATGCAGTGTGATTTTACGTAAATATATACGTTTTTACCAATATTTCGATACTATTTCATGTAGTATCACGATATGTGATTTGGCCTTCAAATCTCACAATTTCGCATAATATTGCATTTTAAGCAAGTTTTCTTGCATTTTGTTTCGTACGAAAAATCATCGAATTTAGCAATATTTTGACGTTTATCATCCACTTTTCCTCTATGTGCTTAAAACAAAATATCATCGAATTAGGCAATAATTTGCCGTTTTTAAACGTTTTTGTGAATTTTCAGTTTATGGGTTTAATTCATTATATATACGATAAAAATGGTGCAAACACATAATTGATTAGATAATAACCTTAAATACTTCATTTTTAATCATCTATTTGTTTCTCGTTAAAATACTGTGTAAGATATTGAAAAGGGGAGAAGTTCGGTTTTTATTGCATATATCGACGTTTCAGCCGGATTAGAGCGGTTTTACGTGTACATCTTCCATCGATAATATAAACGGAAAATCAAGAACATTTTAGTTAATGCTAATGAAAACACATTGTTTTTTATCATTTGTATTGGAAACAACATTGACATATGTCTTTTCTTAGATCTAAATAATACGAAACCTCGCTCTATGATTTGAAGTTAAAACCCTCATATATGGTAAAATAGTGACTTTTTTCACGTTTTTCATGTAGTGTGATTTTACGTAAATATATACGTTTTTACCAATATTTCGATACTATTTCATGTAGTCTCACGATATGTGATTTGGCTCTCAAATCTCAGAATGTCGCATAATATTGCATTTTAAGCAAGTTTTCTTGCATTTTGTTTCGTACGAAAAATCATCGAATTTAGCAATATTTTGACGTTTATCATCCACTTTTCCTCTATGTGCTTTAAACAAAATATTATCGAATTAGGCAATATTTTGCCGTTTTTCCACGTTTTTGTGAATTTTCAGTCTATGGGTATTAATTCATTATATATACGATAAAAATGATGCAAACACATAATTGATTAGATAATAACCTTCAAATACTTCATTTTCAATCATCTATTTGTTTCTCGTTAAAATACTGTGTAAGATATTGAAAAGGGGAGAAGTTCGGTTTTTATTGCATATATCGACGTTTCAGCCGGATTAGAGCGGTTTTACGTGTACATCTTCCATCAGTAATATAAACCGAAAATCAAGAACATTTTAGTTAATGCTAATGAAAACACATTGTTTTTTATCATTTGTATTGGAAACAACATTGTCATATGTCTTTAATTAGATCTAAATAATACGAAACCTCGCTCTATGATTTGAAGTTAAAACCCTCATATATGGTAAAATAGTGACTTTTTCACGTTTTTCATGCAGTGTGATTTTACGTAAATATATACGTTTTTACCAATATTTCGATACTATTTCATGTAGTATCACGATATGTGATTTGGCCATGAAATCTCACAATTTCGCATAATATTGCATTTTAAGCAAGTTTTCTTGCATTTTGTTTCGTACGAAAAATCATCGAATTTAGCAATATTTTGACGTTTATCATCCACTTTTCCTCTATGTGCTTTAAACAAAATATCATCGAATTAGGCAATAATTTGTCGTTTTTAAACGTTTTTGTGAATTTTCAGTTTATGGGTTTAATTCATTATATATACGATAAAAATGATGCAAACACATAATTGATTAGATAATAACCTTAAATACTTCATTTTCAATCATCTATTTGTTTCTCGTTAAAATACTGTGTAAGATATTGAAAAGGGGAGAAGTTCGGTTTTTATTGCATATATCGACGTTTCAGCCGGATTAGAGCGGTTTTACGTGTACATCTTCCATCGGTAATATAAACCGAAAATCAAGAACATTTTAGTTAATGCTAATGAAAACACATTGTTTTTTATCATTTGTATTGGAAACAACATTGTCATATGTCTTTAATTAGATCTAAATAATACGAAACCTCGCTCTATGATTTGAAGTTAAAACCCTCATATATGGTAAAATAGTGAACTTTTTCACGTTTTTCATGTTGTGTGATTTTACGTAAAAATATACGTTTTTACCAGTATTTTGATACTATTTCATGTAGTATCACGATATGTGATTTGGCATTCAAATCTCAGAATTTCGCATAATATTGCATTTTAAGCAAGTTTTCTTGCATTTTGTTTTGTACGAAAAATCGTCGAATTTAGCAATATTTTGACGTTTATCATCTCCTTTTCCTTTATGTAATTTAAACAAAATATGACCGAATTAGGCAATATTTTGCCGTTTTTCCACGTTTTTGTGAATTTTCAGTTTATGGGTTTAATTCATTATATATACGATAAAAATGATGCAAACACATAATTGATTAGATAATAACCTTAAATACTTCATTTTCAATCATCTATTTGTTCCTCGTTAAAATACTGTGTAAGATATTGAAAAGGGGAGAAGTTCGGTTTTTATTGCATATATCGACGTTTCAGCCGGATTAGAGCGGTTTTACGTGTACATCTTCCATCGATAATATAAACGGAAAATCAAGAACATTTTAGTTAATGCTAATGAAAACACATTGTTTTTTATCATTTGTATTGGAAACAACATTGTCATATGTCTTTTCTTAGATCTAAATAATACGAAACCTCGCTCTATGATTTGAAGTTAAAACCCTCATATATGGTAAAATAGTGACTTTTTTCACGTTTTTCATGTAGTGTGATTTTACGTAAATATAAACGTTTTTACCAACATTTCGATACTATTTCATGGAGTATCACGATATGTGATTTGGCCTTCAAATCTCAGAATTTCGCATAATATTGCATTTTAAGCAAGTTTTCTTGCATTTTGTTTCGTACGAAAAATCGTCGAATTTAGCAATATTTTGACGTTTATCATCTCCTTTTCCTTTATGTGATTTAAACAAAATATTATCGAATTAGGCAATATTTTGCCGTTTTTCCACGTTTTTGTGAATTTTCAGTCTATGGGTATTAATTCATTATATATACGATAAAAATGATGCAAACACATAATTGATAAGATAATAACCTTAAATACTTCATTTTCAATCATCTATTTGTTTCTCGTTAAAATACTGTGTAAGATATTGAAAAGGGGAGAAGTTCGGTTTTTATTGCATATATCGACGTTTCAGCTGGATTAGAGCGGTTTTACGTGTACATCTTCCATCGATAATATAAACGGAAAATCAAGAACATTTTAGTTAATGCTAATGAAAACACATTGTTTTTTATCATTTGTATTGGAAACAACATTGTCATATGTCTTTTCTTAGATCTAAATAATACGAAACCTCGCTCTATGATTTGAAGTTAAAACCCTCATATATGGTAAAATAGTGACTTTTTTCACGTTTTTCATGTAGTGTGATTTTACGTAAATATATACGTTTTTACCAACATTTCGATACTATTTCATGGAGTATCACGATATGTGATTTGGCCTTCAAATCTCAGAATTTCGCATAATTTTGCATTTTAAGCAAGTTTTCTTGCATTTTGTTTCGTACGAATAATCGTCGAATTTAGCAATATTTTGACGTTTATCATCTCCTTTTCCTTTATGTGATTTAAACAAAATATTATCGAATTAGGCAATATTTTGCCGTTTTTCCACGTTTTTGTGAATTTTCAGTCTATGGGTATTAATTCATTATATATACGATAAAAATGATGCAAACACATAATTGATTAGATAATAACCTTAAATACTTCATTTTCAATCATCTATTTGTTTCTCGTTAAAATACTGTGTAAGATATTGAAAAGGGGAGAAGTTCGGTTTTTATTGCATATATCGACGTTTCAGCCGGATTAGAGCGGTTTTACGTGTACATCTTCCATCGGTAATATAAACTGAAAATCAAGAACATTTTAGTTAATGCTAATGAAAACACATTGTTTTTTATCATTTGTATTGGAAACAACATTGTCATATGTCTTTAATTAGATCTAAATAATACGAAACCTCGCTCTATGATTTGAAGTTAAAACCCTCATATATGGTAAAATAGTGAACTTTTTCACGTTTTTCATGTTGTGTGATTTTACGTAAAAATATACGTTTTTACCAGTATTTTCATACTATTTCATGTAGTATCACGATATGTGATTTGGCCTTCAAATCTCAGAATTTCGCATAATATTGCATTTTAAGCAAGTTTTCTTGCATTTTGTTTTGTACGAAAAATCGTCGAATTTAGCAATATTTTGACGTTTATCATCTCCTTTTCCTTTATGTAATTTAAACAAAATATGACCGAATTAGGCAATATTTTGCCTTTTTTCCACGTTTTTGTGAATTTTCAGTTTATGGGTTTAATTCATTATATATACGATAAAAATGATGCAAACACATAATTGATTAGATAATAACCTTAAATACTTCATTTTCAATCATCTATTTGTTTCTCGTTAAAATACTGTGTAAGATATTGAAAAGGGGAGAAGTTCGGTTTTTATTGCATATATCGACGTTTCAGCCGGATTAGAGCGGTTTTACGTGTACATCTTCCATCGATAATATAAACGGAAAATCAAGAACATTTTAGTTAATGCTAATGAAAACACATTGTTTTTTATCATTTGTATTGGAAACAACATTGTCATATGTCTTTTCTTAGATCTAAATAATACGAAACCTCGCTCTATGATTTGAAGTTAAAACCCTCATATATGGTAAAATAGTGACTTTTTTCACGTTTTTCATGTAGTGTGATTTTACGTAAATATAAACGTTTTTACCAACATTTCGATACTATTTCATGGAGTATCACGATATGTGATTTGGCCTTCAAATCTCAGAATTTCGCATAATATTGCATTTTAAGCAAGTTTTCTTGCATTTTGTTTCGTACGAAAAATCGTCGAATTTAGCAATATTTTGACGTTTATCCTCTCCTTTTCCTTTATGTGATTTAAACAAAATATTATCGAATTAGGCAATATTTTGCCGTTTTTCCACGTTTTTGTGAATTTTCAGTCTATGGGTATTAATTCATTATATATACGATAAAAATGATGCAAACACATAATTGATTAGATAATAACCTTAAATACTTCATTTTCAATCATCTATTTGTTTCTCGTTAAAATACTGTGTAAGATATTGAAAAGGGGAGAAGTTCGGTTTTTATTGCATATATCGACGTTTCAGCCGGATTAGAGCGGTTTTACATCTTCCATCGGTAATATAAACGGAAAATCAAGAACATTTTAGTTAATGCTAATGAAAACACATTGTTTTTTATCATTTGTATTGGAAACAACATTGTCATATGTCTCTTCTTAGATCTAAATAATACGAAACCTCGCTCTATGATTTGAAGTTAAAACCCTCATATATGGTAAAATAGTGACTTTTTTCACGTTTTTCATGTAGTGTGATTTTACGTAAATATATACGTTTTTACCAATATTTCGATACTATTTCATGTAGTCTCACGATATGTGATTTGGCTCTCAAATCTCAGAATGTCGCATAATATTGCATTTTAAGCAAGTTTTCTTGCATTTTGTTTCGTACGAAAAATCATCGAATTTAGCAATATTTTGACGTTTATCATCCACTTTTCCTCTATGTGCTTTAAACAAAATATTATCGAATTAGGCAATATTTTGCCGTTTTTCCACGTTTTTGTGAATTTTCAGTCTATGGGTATTAATTCATTATATATACGATAAAAATGATGCAAACACATAATTGATTAGATAATAACCTTCAAATACTTCATTTTCAATCATCTATTTGTTTCTCGTTAAAATACTGTGTAAGATATTGAAAAGGGGAGAAGTTCGGTTTTTATTGCATATATCGACGTTTCAGCCGGATTAGAGCGGTTTTACGTGTACATCTTCCATCAGTAATATAAACCGAAAATCAAGAACATTTTAGTTAATGCTAATGAAAACACATTGTTTTTTATCATTTGTATTGGAAACAACATTGTCATATGTCTTTAATTAGATCTAAATAATACGAAACCTCGCTCTATGATTTGAAGTTAAAACCCTCATATATGGTAAAATAGTGACTTTTTTCACGTTTTTCATGCAGTGTGATTTTACGTAAATATATACGTTTTTACCAATATTTCGATACTATTTCATGTAGTATCACGATATGTGATTTGGCCATGAAATCTCACAATTTCGCATAATATTGCATTTTAAGCAAGTTTTCTTGCATTTTGTTTCGTACGAAAAATCATCGAATTTAGCAATATTTTGACGTTTATCATCCACTTTTCCTCTATGTGCTTTAAACAAAATATCATCGAATTAGGCAATAATTTGTCGTTTTTAAACGTTTTTGTGAATTTTCAGTTTATGGGTTTAATTCATTATATATACGATAAAAATGATGCAAACACATAATTGATTAGATAATAACCTTAAATACTTCATTTTCAATCATCTATTTGTTTCTCGTTAAAATACTGTGTAAGATATTGAAAAGGGGAGAAGTTCGGTTTTTATTGCATATATCGACGTTTCAGCCGGATTAGAGCGGTTTTACGTGTACATCTTCCATCGGTAATATAAACCGAAAATCAAGAACATTTTAGTTAATGCTAATGAAAACACATTGTTTTTTATCATTTGTATTGGAAACAACATTGTCATATGTCTTTAATTAGATCTAAATAATACGAAACCTCGCTCTATGATTTGAAGTTAAAACCCTCATATATGGTAAAATAGTGAACTTTTTCACGTTTTTCATGTTGTGTGATTTTACGTAAAAATATACGTTTTTACCAGTATTTTGATACTATTTCATGTAGTATCACGATATGTGATTTGGCATTCAAATCTCAGAATTTCGCATAATATTGCATTTTAAGCAAGTTTTCTTGCATTTTGTTTTGTACGAAAAATCGTCGAATTTAGCAATATTTTGACGTTTATCATCTCCTTTTCCTTTATGTAATTTAAACAAAATATGACCGAATTAGGCAATATTTTGCCGTTTTTCCACGTTTTTGTGAATTTTCAGTTTATGGGTTTAATTCATTATATATACGATAAAAATGATGCAAACACATAATTGATTAGATAATAACCTTAAATACTTCATTTTCAATCATCTATTTGTTTCTCGTTAAAATACTGTGTAAGATATTGAAAAGGGGAGAAGTTCGGTTTTTATTGCATATATCGACGTTTCAGCCGGATTAGAGCGGTTTTACGTGTACATCTTCCATCGATAATATAAACGGAAAATCAAGAACATTTTAGTTAATGCTAATGAAAACACATTGTTTTTTATCATTTGTATTGGAAACAACATTGTCATATGTCTTTTCTTAGATCTAAATAATACGAAACCTCGCTCTATGATTTGAAGTTAAAACCCTCATATATGGTAAAATAGTGACTTTTTTCACGTTTTTCATGTAGTGTGATTTTACGTAAATATAAACGTTTTTACCAACATTTCGATACTATTTCATGGAGTATCACGATATGTGATTTGGCCTTCAAATCTCAGAATTTCGCATAATATTGCATTTTAAGCAAGTTTTCTTGCATTTTGTTTCGTACGAAAAATCGTCGAATTTAGCAATATTTTGACGTTTATCATCTCCTTTTCCTTTATGTGATTTAAACAAAATATTATCGAATTAGGCAATATTTTGCCGTTTTTCCACGTTTTTGTGAATTTTCAGTCTATGGGTATTAATTCATTATATATACGATAAAAATGATGCAAACACATAATTGATAAGATAATAACCTTAAATACTTCATTTTCAATCATCTATTTGTTTCTCGTTAAAATACTGTGTAAGATATTGAAAAGGGGAGAAGTTCGGTTTTTATTGCATATATCGACGTTTCAGCTGGATTAGAGCGGTTTTACGTGTACATCTTCCATCGATAATATAAACGGAAAATCAAGAACATTTTAGTTAATGCTAATGAAAACACATTGTTTTTTATCATTTGTATTGGAAACAACATTGTCATATGTCTTTTCTTAGATCTAAATAATACGAAACCTCGCTCTATGATTTGAAGTTAAAACCCTCATATATGGTAAAATAGTGACTTTTTTCACGTTTTTCATGTAGTGTGATTTTACGTAAATATATACGTTTTTACCAACATTTCGATACTATTTCATGGAGTATCACGATATGTGATTTGGCCTTCAAATCTCAGAATTTCGCATAATTTTGCATTTTAAGCAAGTTTTCTTGCATTTTGTTTCGTACGAATAATCGTCGAATTTAGCAATATTTTGACGTTTATCATCTCCTTTTCCTTTATGTGATTTAAACAAAATATTATCGAATTAGGCAATATTTTGCCGTTTTTCCACGTTTTTGTGAATTTTCAGTCTATGGGTATTAATTCATTATATATACGATAAAAATGATGCAAACACATAATTGATTAGATAATAACCTTAAATACTTCATTTTCAATCATCTATTTGTTTCTCGTTAAAATACTGTGTAAGATATTGAAAAGGGGAGAAGTTCGGTTTTTATTGCATATATCGACGTTTCAGCCGGATTAGAGCGGTTTTACGTGTACATCTTCCATCGGTAATATAAACTGAAAATCAAGAACATTTTAGTTAATGCTAATGAAAACACATTGTTTTTTATCATTTGTATTGGAAACAACATTGTCATATGTCTTTAATTAGATCTAAATAATACGAAACCTCGCTCTATGATTTGAAGTTAAAACCCTCATATATGGTAAAATAGTGAACTTTTTCACGTTTTTCATGTTGTGTGATTTTACGTAAAAATATACGTTTTTACCAGTATTTTCATACTATTTCATGTAGTATCACGATATGTGATTTGGCCTTCAAATCTCAGAATTTCGCATAATATTGCATTTTAAGCAAGTTTTCTTGCATTTTGTTTTGTACGAAAAATCGTCGAATTTAGCAATATTTTGACGTTTATCATCTCCTTTTCCTTTATGTAATTTAAACAAAATATGACCGAATTAGGCAATATTTTGCCTTTTTTCCACGTTTTTGTGAATTTTCAGTTTATGGGTTTAATTCATTATATATACGATAAAAATGATGCAAACACATAATTGATTAGATAATAACCTTAAATACTTCATTTTCAATCATCTATTTGTTTCTCGTTAAAATACTGTGTAAGATATTGAAAAGGGGAGAAGTTCGGTTTTTATTGCATATATCGACGTTTCAGCCGGATTAGAGCGGTTTTACGTGTACATCTTCCATCGATAATATAAACGGAAAATCAAGAACATTTTAGTTAATGCTAATGAAAACACATTGTTTTTTATCATTTGTATTGGAAACAACATTGTCATATGTCTTTTCTTAGATCTAAATAATACGAAACCTCGCTCTATGATTTGAAGTTAAAACCCTCATATATGGTAAAATAGTGACTTTTTTCACGTTTTTCATGTAGTGTGATTTTACGTAAATATAAACGTTTTTACCAACATTTCGATACTATTTCATGGAGTATCACGATATGTGATTTGGCCTTCAAATCTCAGAATTTCGCATAATATTGCATTTTAAGCAAGTTTTCTTGCATTTTGTTTCGTACGAAAAATCGTCGAATTTAGCAATATTTTGACGTTTATCCTCTCCTTTTCCTTTATGTGATTTAAACAAAATATTATCGAATTAGGCAATATTTTGCCGTTTTTCCACGTTTTTGTGAATTTTCAGTCTATGGGTATTAATTCATTATATATACGATAAAAATGATGCAAACACATAATTGATTAGATAATAACCTTAAATACTTCATTTTCAATCATCTATTTGTTTCTCGTTAAAATACTGTGTAAGATATTGAAAAGGGGAGAAGTTCGGTTTTTATTGCATATATCGACGTTTCAGCCGGATTAGAGCGGTTTTACATCTTCCATCGGTAATATAAACGGAAAATCAAGAACATTTTAGTTAATGCTAATGAAAACACATTGTTTTTTATCATTTGTATTGGAAACAACATTGTCATATGTCTCTTCTTAGATCTAAATAATACGAAACCTCGCTCTATGATTTGAAGTTAAAACCCTCATATATGGTAAAATAGTGACTTTTTTCACGTTTTTCATGTAGTGTGATTTTACGTAAATATATACGTTTTTACCAATATTTCGATACTATTTCATGTAGTCTCACGATATGTGATTTGGCTCTCAAATCTCAGAATGTCGCATAATATTGCATTTTAAGCAAGTTTTCTCGCATTTTGTTTCGTACGAAAAATCGTCTAATTTAGCAATATTTTGACGTTTGTCATCCACTTTTCCTCTATGTGATTTAAACAAAATATCATCGAATTAGGCAATATTTTGCCGTTTTTCCACGTTTTTGTGAATTTTCAGTCTATGGGTAATAATTCATTATATATACGATAAAAATGATGCAAACACATAAGTGATTAGATAATAACCTTAAATACTTCATTTTCAATCATCTATTTGTTTCTCGTTAAAATACTGTGTAAGATATTGAAAAGGGGAGAAGTTCGGTTTTTATTGCATATATCGACGTTTCAGCCGGATTAGAGCGGTTTTACGTGTACATCTTCCATCGGTAATATAAACAGAAAATCAAGAACATTTTAGTTAATGCTAATGAAAACACATTGTTTTTTATCATTTGTATTGAAAACAACATTGACATATGTCTTTTCTTAGATCTAAATAATACGAAACCTCGCTCTATGATTTGAAGTTAAAACCATCATATATGGTAAAATAGTGACTTTTTTCACGTTTTTCATGCAGTGTGATTTTACGTAATTATATACGTTTTTACCAATATTTCGATACTATTTCATGTAGTATCACGATATGTGATTTGGCCTTCAAATCTCAGAATTTCGCATAATATTGCATTTTAAGCAAGTTTTCTTGCATTTTGTTTTGTACGAAAAATCGTCGAATTTAGCAATATTTTGACGTTTATCATCTCCTTTTCCTTTATGTAATTTAAACAAAATATGACCGAATTAGGCAATATTTTGCCTTTTTTCCACGTTTTTGTGAATTTTCAGTTTATGGGTTTAATTCATTATATATACGATAAAAATGATGCAAACACATAATTGATTAGATAATAACCTTAAATACTTCATTTTCAATCATCTATTTGTTTCTCGTTAAAATACTGTGTAAGATATTGAAAAGGGGAGAAGTTCGGTTTTTATTGCATATATCGACGTTTCAGCCGGATTAGAGCGGTTTTACGTGTACATCTTCCATCGATAATATAAACGGAAAATCAAGAACATTTTAGTTAATGCTAATGAAAACACATTGTTTTTTATCATTTGTATTGGAAACAACATTGTCATATGTCTTTTCTTAGATCTAAATAATACGAAACCTCGCTCTATGATTTGAAGTTAAAACCCTCATATATGGTAAAATAGTGACTTTTTTCACGTTTTTCATGTAGTGTGATTTTACGTAAATATAAACGTTTTTACCAACATTTCGATACTATTTCATGGAGTATCACGATATGTGATTTGGCCTTCAAATCTCAGAATTTCGCATAATATTGCATTTTAAGCAAGTTTTCTTGCATTTTGTTTCGTACGAAAAATCGTCGAATTTAGCAATATTTTGACGTTTATCCTCTCCTTTTCCTTTATGTGATTTAAACAAAATATTATCGAATTAGGCAATATTTTGCCGTTTTTCCACGTTTTTGTGAATTTTCAGTCTATGGGTATTAATTCATTATATATACGATAAAAATGATGCAAACACATAATTGATTAGATAATAACCTTGAATACTTCATTTTCAATCATCTATTTGTTTCTCGTTAAAATACTGTGTAAGATATTGAAAAGGGGAGAAGTTCGGTTTTTATTGCATATATCGACGTTTCAGCCGGATTAGAGCGGTTTTACATCTTCCATCGGTAATATAAACGGAAAATCAAGAACATTTTAGTTAATGCTAATGAAAACACATTGTTTTTTATCATTTGTATTGGAAACAACATTGTCATATGTCTCTTCTTAGATCTAAATAATACGAAACCTCGCTCTATGATTTGAAGTTAAAACCCTCATATATGGTAAAATAGTGACTTTTTTCACGTTTTTCATGTAGTGTGATTTTACGTAAATATATACGTTTTTACCAATATTTCGATACTATTTCATGTAGTCTCACGATATGTGATTTGGCTCTCAAATCTCAGAATGTCGCATAATATTGCATTTTAAGCAAGTTTTCTCGCATTTTGTTTCGTACGAAAAATCGTCTAATTTAGCAATATTTTGACGTTTGTCATCCACTTTTCCTCTATGTGATTTAAACAAAATATCATCGAATTAGGCAATATTTTGCCGTTTTTCCACGTTTTTGTGAATTTTCAGTCTATGGGTAATAATTCATTATATATACGATAAAAATGATGCAAACACATAAGTGATTAGATAATAACCTTAAATACTTCATTTTCAATCATCTATTTGTTTCTCGTTAAAATACTGTGTAAGATATTGAAAAGGGGAGAAGTTCGGTTTTTATTGCATATATCGACGTTTCAGCCGGATTAGAGCGGTTTTACGTGTACATCTTCCATCGGTAATATAAACAGAAAATCAAGAACATTTTAGTTAATGCTAATGAAAACACATTGTTTTTTGTATTGAAAACACATTTGTTTGTATTGAAAACAACATTGACATATGTCTTTTCTTAGATCTAAATAATACGAAACCTCGCTCTATGATTTGAAGTTAAAACCATCATATATGGTAAAATAGTGACTTTTTTCACGTTTTTCATGCAGTGTGATTTTACGTAATTATATACGTTTTTACCAATATTTCGATACTATTTCATGTAGTATCACGATATGTGATTTGGCCTTCAAATCTCACAATTTCGCATAATATTGCATTTTAAGCAAGTTTTCTCGCATTTTGTTTCGTACGAAAAATCATCGAATTTAGCAATATTTTGACGTTTATCATCCACTTTTTCTCTGTGCTTTTAACAAAATATCATCGAATTAGGCAATAATTTGCCGTTTTTAAACGTTTTTGTGAATTTTCAGTTTATGGGTTATATATACGATTATATATACGATAAAAAATGATGCAAACACATAATTGATTAGATAATAACCTTAAATACTTCATTTTCAATCATCTTTTTGTTTCTCGTTAAAATACTGTGTAAGATATTGAAAAGGGGAGAAGTTCGGTTTTTATTGCATATATCGACGTTTCAGCCGGATTAGAGCGGTTTTACATCTTCCATCGGTAATATAAACGGAAAATCAAGAATATTTTAGTTAATGCTAATGAAAACACATTGTTTTTTATCATTTGTATTGGAAACAACATTGTCATATGTCTCTTCTTAGATCTAAATAATACGAAACCTCGCTCTATGATTTGAAGTTAAAACCCTCATATATGGTAAAATAGTGACTTTTTTCACGTTTTTCATGCAGTGTGATTTTACGTAATTATATACGTTTTTACCAATATTTCGATACTATTTCATGTAGTATCACGATATGTGATTTGGCCTTCAAATCTCACAATTTCGCATAATATTGCATTTTAAGCAAGTTTTCTTGCATTTTGTTTCGTACGAAAAATCATCGAATTTAGCAATATTTTGACGTTTATCATCCACTTTTCCTCTATGTGCTTTAAACAAAATATCATCGAATTAGGCAATAATTTGCCGTTTTTAAACGTTTTTGTGAATTTTCAGTTTATGGGTTTAATTCATTATATATACGATAAAAATGATGCAAACACATAATTGATTAGATAATAACCTTAAATACTTCATTTTCAATCATCTATTCATATTCAATCATCCACTTTTCCTCTATGTGCTTTAAACAAAATATCATCGAATTAGGCAATAATTTGCCGTTTTTAAACGTTTTTGTGAATTTTCAGTTTATGGGTTTAATTCATTATATATACGATAAAAATGATGCAAACACATAATTGATTAGATAATAACCTTAAATACTTCATTTTCAATCATTTATTTGTTTCTCGTTAAAATACTGTGTAAGATATTGAAAAGGGGAGAAGTTCGGTTTTTATTGCATATATCGACGTTTCAGCCGGATTAGAGCGGTTTTACATCTTCCATCGGTAATATAAACGGAAAATCAAGAACATTTTAGTTAATGCTAATTAAAACACATTGTTTTTTATCATTTGTATTGGAAACAACATTGTCATATGTCTCTTCTTAGATCTAAATAACACGAAACCTCGCTCTATGATTTGAAGTTAAAACCCTCATTCATGGTAAAATAGTGACTTTTTTCACGTTTTTCATGTAGTGTGATTTTACGTAAATATATACGTTTTTACCAATATTTCGATACAATTTCATGTAGTCTCACGATATGTGATTTGGCTCTCAAATCTCAGAATGTCGCATAATATTGCATTTTAAGCAAGTTTTCTCGCATTTTGTTTCGTACGAAAAATCGTCTAATTTAGCAATATTTTGACGTTTGTCATCCACTTTTCCTCTATGTGATTTAAACAAAATATCATCGAATTAGGCAATATTTTGCCGTTTTTCCACGTTTTTGTGAATTTTCAGTCTATGGGTAATAATTCATTATATATACGATAAAAATGATGCAAACACATAAGTGATTAGATAATAACCTTAAATACTTCATTTTCAATCATCTATTTGTTTCTCGTTAAAATACTGTGTAAGATATTGAAAAGGGGAGAAGTTCGGTTTTTATTGCATATATCGACGTTTCAGCCGGATTAGAGCGGTTTTACGTGTACATCTTCCATCGGTAATATAAACAGAAAATCAAGAACATTTTAGTTAATTCTAATGAAAACACATTGTTTTTTATCATTTGTATTGAAAACAACATTGTCATATGTCTTTTCTTAGATCTAAATAATACGAAACCTCGCTCTATGATTTGAAGTTAAAACCCTCATATATGGTAAAATAGTGACTTTTTTCACGTTTTTCATGCAGTGTGATTTTACGTAAATATATACGTTTTTACCAATATTTCGATACTATTTCATGTAGTATCACGATATGTGATTTGGCCTTCAAGTCTCACAATTCCGCATAATATTGCATTTTAAGCAAGTTTTCTTGCATTTTGTTTCGTACGAAAAATCATCGAATTTAGCAATATTTTGACGTTTATCATCCACTTTTCCTCTATGTGCTTAAAACAAAATATCATCGAATTAGGCAATAATTTGCCGTTTTTAAACGTTTTTGTGAATTTTCAGTTTATGGGTTTAATTCATTATATATACGATAAAAATGATGCAAACACATAATTGATTAGATAATAACCTTAAATACTTCATTTTCAATCAGATATTTGTTTCTCGTTAACATACTGTGTAAGATATTGAAAAGGGGAGAAGTTCGGTTTTTATTGCATATATCGACGTTTCAGCCGGATTAGAGCGGTTTTACGTGTACATCTTCCATCGATAATATAAACGGAAAATCAAGAACATTTTAGTTAATGCTAATGAAAACACATTGTTTTTTATCATTTGTATTGGAAACAACATTGACATATGTCTTTTCTTAGATCTAAATAATACGAAACCTCGCTCTATGATTTGAAGTTAAAACCCTCATATATGGTAAAATAGAGACTTTTTTCACGTTTTTCATGCAGTGTGATTTTACGTAATTATATACGTTTTTACCAATATTTCGATACTATTTCATGTAGTATCACGATATGTGATTTGGCCTTCAAATCTCACAATTTCGCATAATATTGCATTTTAAGCAAGTTTTCTTGCATTTTGTTTCGTACGAAAAATCATCGAATTTAGCAATATTTTGACGTTTATCATCCACTTTTCCTCTATGTGCTTTAAACAAAATATCATCGAATTAGGCAATAATTTGCCGTTTTTAAACGTTTTTGTGAATTTTCAGTTTATGGGTTTAATTCATTATATATACGATAAAAATGATGCAAACACATAATTGATTAGATAATAACCTTAAATACTTCATTTTCAATCATCTATTTGTTTCTCGTTAAAATACTGTGTAAGATATTGAAAAGGGGAGAAGTTCGGTTCTTATTGCATATATCGACGTTTCAGCCGGATTAGAGCGGTTTTACGTGTACATCTTCCATCGGTAATATAAACGGAAAATCAAGAACATTTTAGTTAATGCTAATGAAAACACATTGTTTTTTATCATTTGTATTGGAAACAACATTGTCATATGTCTTTTCTTAGATCTAAATAATACGAAACCTCGCTCTATGATTTGAAGTTAAAACCCTCATATATGGTAAAATAGTGACTTTTTTCACGTTTTTCATGCAGTGTGATTTTACGTAATTATATACGTTTTTACCAATATTTCGATACTATTTCATGTAGTATCACGATATGTGATTTGGCCTTCAAATCTCACAATTTCGCATAATATTGCATTTTAAGCAAGTTTTCTTGCATTTTGTTTCGTACGAAAAATCATCGAATTTAGCAATATTTTGACGTTTATCATCCACTTTTCCTCTATGTGCTTTAAACAAAATATCATCGAATTAGGCAATAATTTGCCGTTTTTAAACGTTTTTGTGAATTTTCAGTTTATGGGTTTAATTCATTATATATACGATAAAAATGATGCAAACACATAATTGATTAGATAATAACCTTAAATACTTCATTTTCAATCATTTATTTGTTTCTCGTTAAAATACTGTGTAAGATATTGAAAAGGGGAGAAGTTCGGTTTTTATTGCATATATCGACGTTTCAGCCGGATTAGAGCGGTTTTACATCTTCCATCGGTAATATAAACGGAAAATCAAGAACATTTTAGTTAATGCTAATTAAAACACATTGTTTTTTATCATTTGTATTGGAAACAACATTGTCATATGTCTCTTCTTAGATCTAAATAATACGAAACCTCGCTCTATGATTTGAAGTTAAAACCCTCATTCATGGTAAAATAGTGACTTTTTTCACGTTTTTCATGTAGTGTGATTTTACGTAAATAAATACGTTTTTACCAATATTTCGATACTATTTCATGTAGTCTCACGATATGTGATTTGGCTCTCAAATCTCAGAATGTCGCATAATATTGCATTTTAAGCAAGTTTTCTCGCATTTTGTTTCGTACGAAAAATCGTCTAATTTAGCAATATTTTGACGTTTGTCATCCACTTTTCCTCTATGTGATTTAAACAAAATATCATCGAATTAGGCAATATTTTGCCGTTTTTCCACGTTTTTGTGAATTTTCAGTCTATGGGTAATAATTCATTATATATACGATAAAAATGATGCAAACACATAAGTGATTAGATAATAACCTTAAATACTTCATTTTCAATCATCTATTTGTTTCTCGTTAAAATACTGTGTAAGATATTGAAAAGGGGAGAAGTTCGGTTTTTATTGCATATATCGACGTTTCAGCCGGATTAGAGCGGTTTTACGTGTACATCTTCCATCGGTAATATAAACAGAAAATCAAGAACATTTTAGTTAATTCTAATGAAAACACATTGTTTTTTATCATTTGTATTGAAAACAACATTGTCATATGTCTTTTCTTAGATCTAAATAATACGAAACCTCGCTCTATGATTTGAAGTTAAAACCCTCATATATGGTAAAATAGTGACTTTTTTCACGTTTTTCATGCAGTGTGATTTTACGTAAATATATACGTTTTTACCAATATTTCGATACTATTTCATGTAGTATCACGATATGTGATTTGGCCTTCAAGTCTCACAATTCCGCATAATATTGCATTTTAAGCAAGTTTTCTTGCATTTTGTTTCGTACGAAAAATCATCGAATTTAGCAATATTTTGACGTTTATCATCCACTTTTCCTCTATGTGCTTAAAACAAAATATCATCGAATTAGGCAATAATTTGCCGTTTTTAAACGTTTTTGTGAATTTTCAGTTTATGGGTTTAATTCATTATATATACGATAAAAATGATGCAAACACATAATTGATTAGATAATAACCTTAAATACTTCATTTTCAATCATCTATTTGTTTCTCGTTAACATACTGTGTAAGATATTGAAAAGGGGAGAAGTTCGGTTTTTATTGCATATATCGACGTTTCAGCCGGATTAGAGCGGTTTTACGTGTACATCTTCCATCGATAATATAAACGGAAAATCAAGAACATTTTAGTTAATGCTAATGAAAACACATTGTTTTTTATCATTTGTATTGGAAACAACATTGACATATGTCTTTTCTTAGATCTAAATAATACGAAACCTCGCTCTATGATTTAAAGTTAAAACCCTCATATATGGTAAAATAGAGACTTTTTTCACGTTTTTCATGCAGTGTGATTTTACGTAATTATATACGTTTTTACCAATATTTCGATACTATTTCATGTAGTATCACGATATGTGATTTGGCCTTCAAATCTCACAATTTCGCATAATATTGCATTTTAAGCAAGTTTTCTTGCATTTTGTTTCGTACGAAAAATCATCGAATTTAGCAATATTTTGACGTTTATCATCCACTTTTCCTCTATGTGCTTTAAACAAAATATCATCGAATTAGGCAATAATTTGCCGTTTTTAAACGTTTTTGTGAATTTTCAGTTTATGGGTTTAATATATTATATATACGATAAAAATGATGCAAACACATAATTGATTAGATAATAACCTTAAATACTTCATTTTCAATCATCTATTTGTTTCTCGTTAAAATACTGTGTAAGATATTGAAAAGGGGAGAAGTTCGGTTCTTATTGCATATATCGACGTTTCAGCCGGATTAGAGCGGTTTTACGTGTACATCTTCCATCGGTAATATAAACGGAAAATCAAGAACATTTTAGTTAATGCTAATGAAAACACATTGTTTTTTATCATTTGTATTGGAAACAACATTGTCATATGTCTCTTCTTAGATCTAAATAATACGAAACCTCGCTCTATGATTTGAAGTTAAAACCCTTATATATGGTAAAATAGTGACTTTTTTCACGTTTTTCATGTAGTGTGATTTTACGTAAATATATACGTTTTTACCAATATTTCGATATTATTTCATGTAGTCTCACGATATGTGATTTGGCTCTCAAATCTCAGAATGTCGCATAATATTGCATTTTAAGCAAGTTTTCTCGCATTTTGTTTCGTACGAAAAATCGTCTAATTTAGCAATATTTTGACGTTTGTCATCCACTTTTCCTCTATGTGATTTAAACAAAATATCATCGAATTAGGCAATATTTTGCCGTTTTTCCACTTTTTTGTGAATTTTCAGTCTATGGGTAATAATTCATTATATATACGATAAAAATGATGCAAACACATAAGTGATTAGATAATAACCTTAAATACTTCATTTTCAATCATCTATTTGTTTCTCGTTAAAATACTGTGTAAGATATTGAAAAGGGGAGAAGTTCGGTTTTTATTGCATATATCGACGTTTCAGCCGGATTAGAGCGGTTTTACGTGTACATCTTCCATCGGTAATATAAACGGAAAATCAAGAACATTTTAGTTAATGCTAATGAAAACACATTGTTTTTTATCATTTGTATTGGAAACAACATTGTCATATGTCTCTTCTTAGATCTAAATAATACGAAACCTCGCTCTATGATTTGAAGTTAAAACCCTCGTATATGGTAAAATAGTGACTTTTTTCACGTTTTTCATGTAGTGTGATTTTACGTAAATATATACGTTTTTACCAATATTTCGATACTATTTCATGTAGTCTCACGATATGTGATTTGGCTCTCAAATCTCAGAATGTCGCATAATATTGCATTTTAAGCAAGTTTTCTCGCATTTTGTTTCGTACGAAAAATCGTCTAATTTAGCAATATTTTGACGTTTGTCATCCACTTTTCCTCTATGTGATTTAAACAAAATATCATCGAATTAGGCAATATTTTGCAGTTTTTCCACGTTTTTGTGAATTTTCAGTCTATGGGTAATAATTCATTATATATACGATAAAAATGATGCAAACACATATGTGATTAGATAATAACCTTAAATACTTCATTTTCAATCATCTATTTGTTTCTCGTTAAAATACTGTGTAAGATATTGAAAAGGGGAGAAGTTCGGTTTTTATTGCATATATCGACGTTTCAGCCGGATTAGAGCGGTTTTACGTGTACATCTTCCATCGGTAATAAAAACAGAAAATCAAGAACATTTTAGTTAATTCTAATGAAAACACATTGTTTTTTATCATTTGTATTGAAAACAACATTGTCATATGTCTTTTCTTAGATCTAAATAATACGAAACCTCGCTCTATGATTTGAAGGTAAAACCCTCATATATGGTAAAACAGTGACTTTTTTCACGTTTTTCATGCAGTGTGATTTTACGTAAATATATACGTTTTTACCAATATTTCGATACTATTTCATGTAGTATCACGATATGTGATTTGGCCTTCAAATCTCACAATTTCGCATAATATTGCATTATAAGCAAGTTTTCTTGCATTTTGTTTCGTACGAAAAATCATCGAATTTAGCAATATTTTGACGTTTATCATCCACTTTTCCTCTATGTGCTTAAAACAAAATATCATCGAATTAGGCAATAATTTGCCGTTTTTAAACGTTTTTGTGAATTTTCAGTTTATGGGTTTAATTCATTATATATACGATAAAAATGATGCAAACACATAATTGATTAGATAATAACCTTAAATACTTCATTTTCAATCATCTATTTGTTTCTCGTTAAAATACTGTGTAAGATATTGAAAAGGGGAGAAGTTCGGTTTTTATTGCATATATCGACGTTTCAGCCGGATTAGAGCGGTTTTACGTGTACATCTTCCATCGATAATATAAACGGAAAATCAAGAACATTTTAGTTAATGCTAATGAAAACACATTGTTTTTTATCATTTGTATTGGAAACAACATTGACATATGTCTTTTCTTAGATCTAAATAATACGAAACCTCGCTCTATGATTTGAAGTTAAAACCCTCATATATGGTAAAATAGTGACTTTTTTCACGTTTTTCATGCAGTGTGATTTTACGTAATTATATACGTTTTTACCAATATTTCGATACTATTTCATGTAGTATCACGATATGTGATTTGGCCTTCAAATCTCACAATTTCGCATAATATTGCATTTTAAGCAAGTTTTCTTGCATTTTGTTTCGTACGAAAAATCATCGAATTTAGCAATATTTTGACGTTTATCATCCACTTTTCCTCTATGTGCTTTAAACAAAATATCATCGAATTAGGCAATAATTTGCCGTTTTTAAACGTTTTTGTGAATTTTCAGTTTATGGGTTTAATTCATTATATATACGATAAAAATGATGCAAACACATAATTGATTAGATAATAACCTTAAATACTTCATTTTCAATCATCTATTTGTTTCTCGTCAAAATACTGTTTAAGATATTGAAAAGGGGAGAAGTTCGGTTTTTATTGCATATATCGACGTTTCAGCCAGATTAGAGCGGTTTTACGTGTACATCTTCCATCGGTAATATAAACGGAAAATCAAGAACATTTTAGTTAATGCTAATGAAAACACATTGTTTTTTATCATTTGTATTGGAAACAACATTGTCATATGTCTTTTCTTAGATCTAAATAATACGAAACCTCGCTCTATGATTTGAAGTTAAAACCCTCATATATGGTAAAATAGTGACTTTTTTCACGTTTTTCATGCAGTGTGATTTTACGTAATTATATACATTTTTACCAATATTTCGATTCTATTTCATGTAGTATCACGATATGTGATTTGGCCTTCAAATCTCACAATTTCGCATAATATTGCATTTTAAGCAAGTTTTCTTGCATTTTGTTTCGTACGAAAAATCATCGAATTTAGCAATATTTTGACGTTTATCATCCACTTTTCCTCTATGTGCTTAAAACAAAATATCATCGAATTAGGCAATAATTTGCCGTTTTTAAACGTTTTTGTGAATTTTCAGTTTATGGGTTTAATTCTTTATATATACGATAAAAATGATGCAAACACATAATTGATTAGATAATAACCTTAAATACTTCATTTTCAATCATCTATTTGTTTCTCGTTAAAATACTGTGTCAGATATTGAAAAGGGGAGAAGTTCGGTTTTTATTGCATATATCGACGTTTCAGCCGGATTAGAGCGGTTTTACGTGTACATCTTCCATCGATAATATAAACGGAAAATCAAGAACATTTTAGTTAATGCTAATGAAAACACATTGTTTTTTATCATTTGTATTGGAAACAACATTGACATATGTCTTTTCTTAGATCTAAATAATACGAAACCTCGCTCTATGATTTGAAGTTAAAACCCTCATATATGGTAAAATAGTGACTTTTTTCACGTTTTTCATGCAGTGTGATTTTACGTAATTATATACGTTTTTACCAATATTTCGATACTATTTCATGTAGTATCACGATATGTGATTTGGCCTTCAAATCTCACAATTTCGCATAATATTGCATTTTAAGCAAGTTTTCTTGCATTTTGTTTCGTACGAAAAATCATCGAATTTAGCAATATTTTGACGTTTATCATCCACTTTTCCTCTATGTGCTTTAAACAAAATATCATCGAATTAGGCAATAATTTGCCGTTTTTAAACGTTTTTGTGAATTTTCAGTTTATGGGTTTAATTCATTATATATACGATAAAAATGATGCAAACACATAATTGATTAGATAATAACCTTAAATACTTCATTTTCAATCATCTATTTGTTTCTCGTCAAAATACTGTTTAAGATATTGAAAAGGGGAGAAGTTCGGTTTTTATTGCATATATCGACGTTTCAGCCAGATTAGAGCGGTTTTACGTGTACATCTTCCATCGGTAATATAAACGGAAAATCAAGAACATTTTAGTTAATGCTAATGAAAACACATTGTTTTTTATCATTTGTATTGGAAACAACATTGTCATATGTCTTTTCTTAGATCTAAATAATACGAAACCTCGCTCTATGATTTGAAGTTAAAACCCTCATATATGGTAAAATAGTGACTTTTTTCACGTTTTTCATGCAGTGTGATTTTACGTAATTATATACGTTTTTACCAATATTTCGATTCTATTTCATGTAGTATCACGATATGTGATTTGGCCTTCAAATCTCACAATTTCGCATAATATTGCATTTTAAGCAAGTTTTCTTGCATTTTGTTTCGTACGAAAAATCATCGAATTTAGCAATATTTTGACGTTTATCATCCACTTTTCCTCTATGTGCTTTAAACAAAATATCATCGAATTAGGCAATAATTTGCCGTTTTTAAACGTTTTTGTGAATTTTCAGTTTATGGGTTTAATTCATTATATATACGATAAAAATGATGCAAACACATAATTGATTAGATAATAACCTTAAATACTTCATTTTCAATCATCTATTTGTTTCTCGTTAAAATACTGTGTAAGATATTGAAAAAGGGGAGAAGTTCGGTTTTTATTGCATATATCGACGTTTCAGCCGGATTAGAGCGGTTTTACGTGTACATCTTCCATCGGTAATATAAACGGAAAATCACGAACATTTTAGTTAATGCTAATGAAAACACATTGTTTTTTATCATTTGTATTGGAAACAACATTGTCATATGTCTCTTCTTAGATCTAAATAATACGAAACCTCGCTCTATGATTTGAAGTTAAAACCCTCATTCATGGTAAAATAGTGACTTTTTTCACGTTTTTCATGTAGTGTGATTTTACGTAAATATATACGTTTTTACCAATATTTCGATACTATTTCATGTAGTCTCACGATATGTGATTTGGCTCTCAAATCTCAGAATGTCGCATAATATTGCATTTTAAGCAAGTTTTCTTGCATTTTGTTTCGTACGAAAAATCATCGAATTTAGCAATATTTTGACGTTTATCATCCACTTTTCCTCTATGTGCTTTAAACAAAATATCATCGAATTAGGCAATAATTTGCCGTTTTTAAACGTTTTTGTGAATTTTCAGTTTATGGGTTTAATTCATTATATATACGATAAAAATGATGCAAACACATAATTGATTAGATAATAACCTTAAATACTTCATTTTCAATCATCTATTTGTTTCTCGTCAAAATACTGTTTAAGATATTGAAAAGGGGAGAAGTTCGGTTTTTATTGCATATATCGACGTTTCAGCCAGATTAGAGCGGTTTTACGTGTACATCTTCCATCGGTAATATAAACGGAAAATCAAGAACATTTTAGTTAATGCTAATGAAAACACATTGTTTTTTATCATTTGTATTGGAAACAACATTGTCATATGTCTTTTCTTAGATCTAAATAATACGAAACCTCGCTCTATGATTTGAAGTTAAAACCCTCATATATGGTAAAATAGTGACTTTTTTCACGTTTTTCATGCAGTGTGATTTTACGTAATTATATACGTTTTTACCAATATTTCGATTCTATTTCATGTAGTATCACGATATGTGATTTGGCCTTCAAATCTCACAATTTCGCATAATATTGCATTTTAAGCAAGTTTTCTTGCATTTTGTTTCGTACGAAAAATCATCGAATTTAGCAATATTTTGACGTTTATCATCCACTTTTCCTCTATGTGCTTTAAACAAAATATCATCGAATTAGGCAATAATTTGCCGTTTTTAAACGTTTTTGTGAATTTTCAGTTTATGGGTTTAATTCATTATATATACGATAAAAATGATGCAAACACATAATTGATTAGATAATAACCTTAAATACTTCATTTTCAATCATCTATTTGTTTCTCGTTAAAATACTGTGTAAGATATTGAAAAGGGGAGAAGTTCGGTTTTTATTGCATATATCGACGTTTCAGCCGGATTAGAGCGGTTTTACGTGTACATCTTCCATCGGTAATATAAACGGAAAATCACGAACATTTTAGTTAATGCTAATGAAAACACATTGTTTTTTATCATTTGTATTGGAAACAACATTGTCATATGTCTCTTCTTAGATCTAAATAATACGAAACCTCGCTCTATGATTTGAAGTTAAAACCCTCATTCATGGTAAAATAGTGACTTTTTTCACGTTTTTCATGTAGTGTGATTTTACGTAAATATATACGTTTTTACCAATATTTCGATACTATTTCATGTAGTCTCACGATATGTGATTTGGCTCTCAAATCTCAGAATGTCGCATAATATTGCATTTTAAGCAAGTTTTCTTGCATTTTGTTTCGTACGAAAAATCATCGAATTTAGCAATATTTTGACGTTTATCATCCACTTTTCCTCTATGTGCTTAAAACAAAATATCATCGAATTAGGCAATAATTTGCCGTTTTTAAACGTTTTTGTGAATTTTCAGTTTATGGGTTTAATTCATTATATATACGATAAAAATGATGCAAACACATAATTGATTAGATAATAACCTTAAATACTTCATTTTCAATCATCTATTTGTTTCTCGTTAAAATACTGTGTAAGATATTGAAAAGGGGAGAAGTTCGGTTTTTATTGCATATATCGACGTTTCAGCCGGATTAGAGCGGTTTTACGTGTACATCTTCCATCGATAATATAAACGGAAAATCAAGAACATTTTAGTTAATGCTAATGAAAACACATTGTTTTTTATCATTTGTATTGGAAACAACATTGACATATGTCTTTTCTTAGATCTAAATAATACGAAACCTCGCTCTATGATTTGAAGTTAAAACCCTCATATATGGTAAAATAGTGACTTTTTTCACGTTTTTCATGCAGTGTGATTTTACGTAATTATATACGTTTTTACCAATATTTCGATACTATTTCATGTAGTATCACGATATGTGATTTGGCCTTCAAATCTCACAATTTCGCATAATATTGCATTTTAAGCAAGTTTTCTTGCATTTTGTTTCGTACGAAAAATCATCGAATTTAGCAATATTTTGACCTTTATCATCCACTTTTCCTCTATGTGCTCTAAACAAAATATCATCGAATTAGGCAATAATTTGCCGTTTTTAAACGTTTTTGTGAATTTTCAGTTTATGGGTTTAATTCATTATATATACGATAAAAATGATGCAAACACATAATTGATTAGATAATAACCTTAAATACTTCATTTTCAATCATCTATTTGTTTCTCGTCAAAATACTGTTTAAAATATTGAAAAGGGGAGAAGTTCGGTTTTTATTGCATATATCGACGTTTCAGCCAGATTAGAGCGGTTTTACGTGTACATCTTCCATCGGTAATATAAACGGAAAATCAAGAACATTTTAGTTAATGCTAATGAAAACACATTGTTTTTTATCATTTGTATTGGAAACAACATTGTCATATGTCTTTTCTTAGATCTAAATAATACGAAACCTCGCTCTATGATTTGAAGTTAAAACCCTCATATATGGTAAAATAGTGACTTTTTTCACGTTTTTCATGCAGTGTGATTTTACGTAATTATATACGTTTTTACCAATATTTCGATTCTATTTCATGTAGTATCACGATATGTGATTTGGCCTTCAAATCTCACAATTTCGCATAATATTGCATTTTAAGCAAGTTTTCTTGCATTTTGTTTCGTACGAAAAATCATCGAATTTAGCAATATTTTGACGTTTATCATCCACTTTTCCTCTATGTGCTTTAAACAAAATATCATCGAATTAGGCAATAATTTGCCGTTTTTAAACGTTTTTGTGAATTTTCAGTTTATGGGTTTAATTTATTATATATACGATAAAAATGATGCAAACACATAATTGATTAGATAATAACCTTAAATACTTCATTTTCAATCATCTATTTGTTTCTCGTTAAAATACTGTGTAAGATATTGAAAAGGGGAGAAGTTCGGTTTTTATTGCATATATCGACGTTTCAGCCGGATTAGAGCGGTTTTACGTGTACATCTTCCATCGGTAATATAAACGGAAAATCACGAACATTTTAGTTAATGCTAATGAAAACACATTGTTTTTTATCATTTGTATTGGAAACAACATTGTCATATGTCTCTTCTTAGATCTAAATAATACGAAACCTCGCTCTATGATTTGAAGTTAAAACCCTCATTCATGGTAAAATAGTGACTTTTTTCACGTTTTTCATGTAGTGTGATTTTACGTAAATATATACGTTTTTACCAATATTTCGATACTATTTCATGTAGTCTCACGATATGTGATTTGGCTCTCAAATCTCAGAATGTCGCATAATATTGCATTTTAAGCAAGTTTTCTCGCATTTTGTTTCGTACGAAAAATCGTCTATTTTAGCAATATATTGACGTTTGTCATCCACTTTTCCTCTATGTGATTTAAACAAAATATCATCGAATTAGGCAATATTTTGCCGTTTTTCCACGTTTTTGTGAATTTTCAGTCTATGGGTAATAATTCATTATATATACGATAAAAATGATGCAAACACATAAGTGATTAGATAAGTGACCTTAAATACTTCATTTTCAATCATCTATTTGTTTCTCGTTAAAATACTGTGTAAGATATTGAAAAGGGGAGAAGTTCGGTTTTTATTGCATATATCGACGTTTCAGCCGGATTAGAGCGGTTTTACGTGTACATCTTCCATCGGTAATATAAACAGAAAATCAAGAACATTTTAGTTAATTCTAATGAAAACACATTGTTTTTTATCATTTGTATTGAAAACAACATTGTCATATGTCTTTTCTTAGATCTAAATAATACGAAACCTCGCTCTATGATTTGAAGTTAAAACCCTCATATATGGTAAAATAGTGACTTTTTTCACGTTTTTCATGCAGTGTAATTTTACGTAAATATATACGTTTTTACCAATATTTCGATACTATTTCATGTAGTATCACGATATGTGATTTGGCCTTCAAATCTCACAATTCCGCATAATATTGCATTTTAAGCAAGTTTTCTTGCATTTTGTTTCGTACGAAAAATCATCGAATTTAGCAATATTTTGACGTTTATCATCCACTTTTCCTCTATGTGCTTAAAACAAAATATCATCGAATTAGGCAATAATTTGCCGTTTTTAAACGTTTTTGTGAATTTTCAGTTTATGGGTTTAATTCATTATATATACGATAAAAATGATGCAAACACATAATTGATTAGATAATAACCTTAAATACTTCATTTTCAATCATCTATTTGTTTCTCGTTAAAATACTGTGTAAGATATTGAAAAGGGGAGAAGTTCGGTTTTTATTGCATATATCGACGTTTCAGCCGGATTAGAGCGGTTTTACGTGTACATCTTCCATCGGTAATATAAACGGAAAATCAAGAACATTTTAGTTAATGCTAATGAAAACACATTGTTTTTTTATCATTTGTATTGGAAACAACATTGTCATATGTCTTTTCTTAGATCTAAATAATACGAAACCTCGCTCTGTGATTTGAAGTTAAAACCCTCATATATGGTAAAATAGTGACTTTTTTCACGTTTTTCATGCAGTGTGATTTTACGTAATTATATACGTTTTTACCAATATTTCGATGCTATTTCATGTAGTATCACGATATGTGATTTGGCCTTCAAATCTCACAATTTCGCATAATATTGCATTTTAAGCAAGTTTTCTTGCATTTTGTTTCGTACGAAAAATCATCGAATTTAGCAATATTTTGACGTTTATCATCCACTTTTCCTCTATGTGCTTTAAACAAAATATCATCGAATTAGGCAATAATTTGCCGTTTTTAAACGTTTTTGTGAATTTTCAGTTTATGGGTTTAATTCATTATATATACGATAAAAATGATGCAAACACATAATTGATTAGATAATAACCTTAAATACTTCATTTTCAATCATCTATTTGTTTCTCGTTAAAATACTGTGTAAGATATTGAAAAGGGGAGAAGTTCGGTTTTTATTGCATATATCGACGTTTCAGCCGGATTAGAGCGGTTTTACGTGTACATCTTCCATCGGTAATATAAACGGAAAATCACGAACATTTTAGTTAATGCTAATGAAAACACATTGTTTTTTATCATTTGTATTGGAAACAACATTGTCATATGTCTCTTCTTAGATCTAAATAATACGAAACCTCGCTCTATGATTTGAAGTTAAAACCCTCATTCATGGTAAAATAGTGACTTTTTTCACGTTTTTCATGTAGTGTGATTTTACGTAAATATATACGTTTTTACCAATATTTCGATACTATTTCATGTAGTCTCACGATATGTGATTTGGCTCTCAAATCTCAGAATGTCGCATAATATTGCATTTTAAGCAAGTTTTCTTGCATTTTGTTTCGTACGAAAAATCATCGAATTTAGCAATATTTTGACGTTTATCATCCACTTTTCCTCTATGTGCTTAAAACAAAATATCATCGAATTAGGCAATAATTTGCCGTTTTTAAACGTTTTTGTGAATTTTCAGTTTATGGGTTTAATTCATTATATATACGATAAAAATGATGCAAACACATAATTGATTAGATAATAACCTTAAATACTTCATTTTCAATCATCTATTTGTTTCTCGTTAAAATACTGTGTAAGATATTGAAAAGGGGAGAAGTTCGGTTTTTATTGCATATATCGACGTTTCAGCCGGATTAGAGCGGTTTTACGTGTACATCTTCCATCGATAATATAAACGGAAAATCAAGAACATTTTAGTTAATGCTAATGAAAACACATTGTTTTTTATCATTTGTATTGGAAACAACATTGTCATATGTCTTTTCTTATATCTAAATAATACGAAACCTCGCTCTATGATTTGAAGTTAAAACCCTCATATATGGTAAAATTGTGACTTTTTTCAAGTTTTTCATGCTGTGTGATTTTTTGTAAATATATACGTTTTTACCAATATTTCGATACTATTTCATGTAGTATCACGATATGTGATTTGGCTTTCAAATCTCACAATTTCGCATAATATAGCATTTTAAGCAAGTTTTCTTGCATTTTGTTTCGTACGAAAAATCATCGAATTTAGCAATATTTTGACGTTTATCATCCACTTTTCCTCTATGTGCTTTAAACAAAATATCATCGAATTAGGCAATAATTTGCCGTTTTTAAACGTTTTTGTGAATTTTCAGTTTATGGGTTTAATTCATTATATATACGATAAAAATGATGCAAACACATAATTGATTAGATAATAACCTTAAATACTTCATTTTCAATCATCTATTTGTTTCTCGTTAAAATACTGTGTAAGATATTGAAAAGGGGAGAAGTTCGGTTTTTATTGCATATATCGACGTTTCAGCCGGATTAGAGCGGTTTTACGTGTACATCTTCCATCGATAATATAAACGGAAAATCAAGAACATTTTAGTTAATGCTAATGAAAACACATTGTTTTTTATCATTTGTATTGGAAACAACATTGTCATATGTCTTTTCTTATATCTAAATAATACGAAACCTCGCTCTATGATTTGAAGTTAAAACCCTCATATATGGTAAAATAGTGACTTTTTTCACGTTTTTCATGTAGTGTGATTTTACGTAAATATATACGTTTTTACCAACATTTCGATACTATTTCATGTAGTATCACGATATGTGATTTGGCCTTCAAATCTCAGAATTTCGCATAATATTGCATTTTAAGCAAGTTTTCTTGCATTTTGTTTCGTACGAAAAATCATCGAATTTAGCAATATTTTGACGTTTATCATCCACTTTTCCTCTGTGTGCTTAAAACAAAATATCATCGAATTAGGCAATAATTTGCCGTTTTTAAACGTTTTTGTGAATTTTCAGTTTATGGGTTTAATTCATTATATATACGATAAAAATGATGCAAACACATAATTGATTAGATAATAACCTTAAATACTTCATTTTCAATCATCTATTTGTTTCTCGTTAAAATACTGTGTAAGATATTGAAAAGGGGAGAAGTTCGGTTTTTATTGCATATATCGACGTTTCAGCCGGATTAGAGCGGTTTTACGTGTACATCTTCCATCGGTAATATAAACAGAAAATCAAGAACATTTTAGTTAATTCTAATGAAAACACATTGTTTTTTATCATTTGTATTGAAAACAACTTTGTCATATGTCTTTTCTTAGATCTAAATAATACGAAACCTCGCTCTATGATTTGAAGTTAAAACCCTCATATATGGTAAAATAGTGACTTTTTCACGTTTTTCATGCAGTGTGATTTTACGTAAATATATACGTTTTTACCAATTTTTCGATACTATTTCATGTAGTATCACGATATGTGATTTGGCCTTCAAATCTCACAATTTCGCATAATATTGCATTTTAAGCAAGTTTTCTTGCATTACGTTTCGTACGAAAAATCATCGAATTTAGCAATATTTTGACGTTTATCATCCACTTTTCCTTTATGTAATTTAAACAAAATATGACCGAATTAGGCAATATTTTGCCGTTTTTCCACGTTTTTGTGAATTTTCAGTTTATGGGTTTAATTCATTATATAAACGATAAAAATGATGCAAACACATAATTGATTAGATAATAACCTTAAATACTTCATTTTCAATCATCTATTTGTTTCTCGTTAAAATACTGTGTAAGATATTGAAAAGGGGAGAAGTTCGGTTTTTATTGCATATATCGACGTTTCAGCCGGATTAGAGCGGTTTTACGTGTACATCTTCCATCGGTAATATAAACAGAAAATCAAGAACATTTTAGTTAATTCTAATGAAAACACATTGTTTTTTATCATTTGTATTGAAAACAACTTTGTCATATGTCTTTTCTTAGATCTAAATAATACGAAACCTCGCTCTATGATTTGAAGTTAAAACCCTCATATATGGTAAAATAGTGACTTTTTTCAAGTTTTTCATGCTGTGTGATTTTACGTAAATATATACGTTTTTACCAACATTTCGATACTATTTCATGTAGTATCACGATATGTGATTTGGCCTTCAAATCTCAGAATTTCGCATAATATTGCATTTTAAGCAAGTTTTCTTGCATTTTGTTTTGTACGAAAAATCGTCGAATTTAGCAATATTTTCACGTTTATCATCTCCTTTTCCTTTATGTAATTTAAACAAAATATGACCGAATTAGGCAATATTTTGCCGTTTTTCCACGTTTTTGTGAATTTTCAGTTTTTGGGTTTAATTCATTATATATACGATAAAAATGATGCAAACACATAATTGATTAGATAATAACCTTAAATACTACATTTTCAATCATCTATTTGTTTCTCGTTAAAATACTGTGTAAGATATTGAAAAGGGGAGAAGTTCGGTTTTTATTGCATATATCGACGTTTCAGCCGGATTAGAGCGGTTTTACGTGTACATCTTCCATCGATAATATAAACGGAAAATCAAGAACATTTTAGTTAATGCTAATGAAAACACATTGTTTTTTATCATTTGTATTGGAAACAACATTGTCATGTCTTTTCTTATATCTAAATAATACGAAACCTCGCTCTATGATTTGAAGTTAAAACCCTCATATATGGTAAAATTGTGACTTTTTTCAAGTTTTTCATGCTGTGTGATTTTACGTAAATATATACGTTTTTACCAATATTTCGATACTATTTCATGTAGTATCACGATATGTGATTTGGCTTTCAAATCTCACAATTTCGCATAATATAGCATTTTAAGCAAGTTTTCTTGCATTTTGTTTCGTACGAAAAATCATCGAATTTAGCAATATTTTGACGTTTATCATCCACTTTTCCTCTATGTGCTTTAAACAAAATATCATCGAATTAGGCAATAATTTGCCGTTTTAAACGTTTTTGTGAATTTTCAGTTTATGGGTTTAATTCATTATATATACGATAAAAATGATGCAAACACATAATTGATTAGATAATAACCTTAAATACTTCATTTTCAATCATCTATTTGTTTCTCGTTAAAATACTGTGTAAGATATTGAAAAGGGGAGAAGTTCGGTTTTTATTGCATATATCGACGTTTCAGCCGGATTAGAGCGGTTTTACGTGTACATCTTCCATCGATAATATAAACGGAAAATCAAGAACATTTTAGTTAATGCTAATGAAAACACATTGTTTTTTATCATTTGTATTGGAAACAACATTGTCATATGTCTTTTCTTATATCTAAATAATACGAAACCTCGCTCTATGATTTGAAGTTAAAACCCTCATATATGGTAAAATAGTGACTTTTTTCACGTTTTTCATGTAGTGTGATTTTACGTAAATATATACGTTTTTACCAACATTTCGATACTATTTCATGTAGTATCACGATATGTGATTTGGCCTTCAAATCTCAGAATTTCGCATAATATTGCATTTTAAGCAAGTTTTCTTGCATTTTGTTTCGTACGAAAAATCATCGAATTTAGCAATATTTTGACGTTTATCATCCACTTTTCCTCTGTGTGCTTAAAACAAAATATCATCGAATTAGGCAATAATTTGCCGTTTTTAAACGTTTTTGTGAATTTTCAGTTTATGGGTTTAATTCATTATATATACGATAAAAATGATGCAAACACATAATTGATTAGATAATAACCTTAAATACTTCATTTTCAATCATCTATTTGTTTCTCGTTAAAATACTGTGTAAGATATTGAAAAGGGGAGAAGTTCGGTTTTTATTGCATATATCGACGTTTCAGCCGGATTAGAGCGGTTTTACGTGTACATCTTCCATCGGTAATATAAACAGAAAATCAAGAACATTTTAGTTAATTCTAATGAAAACACATTGTTTTTTATCATTTGTATTGAAAACAACTTTGTCATATGTCTTTTCTTAGATCTAAATAATACGAAACCTCGCTCTATGATTTGAAGTTAAAACCCTCATATATGGTAAAATAGTGAATTTTTCACGTTTTTCATGCAGTGTGATTTTACGTAAATATATACGTTTTTACCAATTTTTCGATACTATTTCATGTAGTATCACGATATGTGATTTGGCCTTCAAATCTCACAATTTCGCATAATATTGCATTTTAGCAAGTTTTCTTGCATTACGTTTCGTACGAAAAATCATCGAATTTAGCAATATTTTGACGTTTATCATCCACTTTTCCTTTATGTAATTTAAACAAAATATGACCGAATTAGGCAATATTTTGCCGTTTTTCCACGTTTTTGTGAATTTTCAGTTTATGGGTTTAATTCATTATATATACGATAAAAATGATGCAAACACATAATTGATTAGATAATAACCTTAAATACTTCATTTTCAATCATCTATTTGTTTCTCGTTAAAATACTGTGTAAGATATTGAAAAGGGGAGAAGTTCGGTTTTTATTGCATATATCGACGTTTCAGCCGGATTAGAGCGGTTTTACGTGTACATCTTCCATCGGTAATATAAACAGAAAATCAAGAACATTTTAGTTAATTCTAATGAAAACACATTGTTTTTTATCATTTGTATTGAAAACAACTTTGTCATATGTCTTTTCTTAGATCTAAATAATACGAAACCTCGCTCTATGATTTGAAGTTAAAACCCTCATATATGGTAAAATAGTGACTTTTTTCAAGTTTTTCATGCTGTGTGATTTTACGTAAATATATACGTTTTTACCAACATTTCGATACTATTTCATGTAGTATCACGATATGTGATTTGGCCTTCAAATCTCAGAATTTCGCATAATATTGCATTTTAAGCAAGTTTTCTTGCATTTTGTTTTGTACGAAAAATCGTCGAATTTAGCAATATTTTGACGTTTATCATCTCCTTTTCCTTTATGTAATTTAAACAAAATATGACCGAATTAGGCAATATTTTGCCGTTTTTCCACGTTTTTGTGAATTTTCAGTTTTTGGGTTTAATTCATTATATATACGATAAAAATGATGCAAACACATAATTGATTAGATAATAACCTTAAATACTTCATTTTCAATCATCTATTTGTTTCTCGTTAAAATACTGTGTAAGATATTGAAAAGGGGAGAAGTTCGGTTTTTATTGCATATATCGACGTTTCAGCCGTATTAGAGCGGTTTTACGTGTACATCTTCCATCGATAATATAAACGGAAAATCAAGAACATTTTAGTTAATGCTAATGAAAACACATTGTTTTTTATCATTTGTATTGGAAACAACATTGTCATATGTCTTTTCTTATATCTAAATAATACGAAACCTCGCTCTATGATTTGAAGTTAAAACCCTCATATATGGTAAAATAGTGACTTTTTTCTCGTTTTTCATGTAGTGTGATTTTACGTAAATATATACGTTTTTACCAACATTTCGATACTATTTCATGTAGTATCACGATATGTGATTTGGCCTTCAAATCTCAGAATTTCGCATAATATTGCATTTTAAGCAAGTTTTCTTGCATTTTGTTTTGTACGAAAAATCGTCGAATTTAGCAATATTTTGACGTTTATCATCTCCTTTTCATTTATGTAATTTAAACAAAATATGACCGAATTAGGCAATATTTTGCCGTTTTAAACGTTTTTGTGAATTTTCAGTTTATGGGTTTAATTCATTATATATACGATAAAAATGATGCAAACACATAATTGATTAGATAATAACCTTAAATACTTCATTTTCAATCATCTATTTGTTTCTCGTTAAAATACTGTGTAAGATATTGAAAAGGGGAGAAGTTCGGTTTTTATTGCATATATCGACGTTTCAGCCGGATTAGAGCGGTTTTACGTGTACATCTTCCATCGATAATATAAACGGAAAATCAAGAACATTTTAGTTAATGCTAATGAAAACACATTGTTTTTTATCATTTGTATTGGAAACAATATTGTCATATGTCTTTTCTTAGATCTAAATAATACGAAACCTCGCTCTATGATTTGAAGTTAAAACCCTCATATATGGTAAAATAGTGACTTTTTTCACGTTTTTCATGCAGAGTGATTTTACGTAAATATATACGTTTTTACCAACATTTCGATACTATTTCATGGAGTATCACGATATGTGATTTGGCCTTCAAATCTCAGAATTTCGCATAATATTGCATTTTAAGCAAGTTTTCTTGCATTTTGTTTCGTACGAAAAATCGTCGAATTTAGCAATATTTTGACGTTTATCATCTCCTTTTCCTTTATGTGATTTAAACAAAATATTATCGAATTAGGCAATATTTTGCCGTTTTTCCACGTTTTTGTGAATTTTCCGTCTATGGGTATTAATTCATTATATATACGATAAAAATGATGCAAACACATAATTGATTAGATAATAACCTTAAATACTACATTTTCAATCATCTATTTGTTTCTCGTTAAAATACTGTGTAAGATATTGAAAAGGGGAGAAGTTCGGTTTTTATTGCATATATCGACGTTTCAGCCGGATTAGAGCGGTTTTACGTGTACATCTTCCATCGATAATATAAACGGAAAATCAAGAACATTTTAGTTAATGCTAATGAAAACACATTGTTTTTTATCATTTGTATTGGAAACAACATTGTCATATGTCTTTTCTTATATCTAAATAATACGAAACCTCGCTCTATGATTTGAAGTTAAAACCCTCATATATGGTAAAATAGTGACTTTTTTCACGTTTTTCATGTAGTGTGATTTTACGTAAATATATACGTTTTTACCAACATTTCGATACTATTTCATGTAGTATCACGATATGTGATTTGGCCTTCAAATCTCAGAATTTCGCATAATATTGCATTTTAAGCAAGTTTTCTTGCATTTTGTTTCGTACGAAAAATCATCGAATTTAGCAATATTTTGACGTTTATCATCCACTTTTCCTCTGTGTGCTTAAAACAAAATATCATCGAATTAGGCAATAATTTGCCGTTTTTAAACGTTTTTGTGAATTTTCAGTTTATGGGTTTAATTCATTATATATACGATAAAAATGATGCAAACACATAATTGATTAGATAATAACCTTAAATACTTCATTTTCAATCATCTATTTGTTTCTCGTTAAAATACTGTGTAAGATATTGAAAAGGGGAGAAGTTCGGTTTTTATTGCATATATCGACGTTTCAGCCGGATTAGAGCGGTTTTACGTGTACATCTTCCATCGGTAATATAAACAGAAAATCAAGAACATTTTAGTTAATTCTAATGAAAACACATTGTTTTTTATCATTTGTATTGAAAACAACTTTGTCATATGTCTTTTCTTAGATCTAAATAATACGAAACCTCGCTCTATGATTTGAAGTTAAAACCCTCATATATGGTAAAATAGTGACTTTTTCACGTTTTTCATGCAGTGTGATTTTACGTAAATATATACGTTTTTACCAATTTTTCGATACTATTTCATGTAGTATCACGATATGTGATTTGGCCTTCAAATCTCACAATTTCGCATAATATTGCATTTTAAGCAAGTTTTCTTGCATTTTGTTTCGTACGAAAAATCATCGAATTTAGCAATATTTTGACGTTTATCATCCACTTTTCCTTTATGTAATTTAAACAAAATATGACCGAATTAGGCAATATTTTGCCATTTTTCCACGTTTTTGTGAATTTTCAGTTTATGGGTTTAATTCATTATATATACGATAAAAATGATGCAAACACATAATTGATTAGATAATAACCTTAAATACTTCATTTTCAATCATCTATTTGTTTCTCGTTAAAATACTGTGTAAGATATTGAAAAGGGGAGAAGTTCGGTTTTTATTGCATATATCGACGTTTCAGCCGGATTAGAGCGGTTTTACGTGTACATCTTCCATCGGTAATATAAACAGAAAATCAAGAACATTTTAGTTAATTCTAATGAAAACACATTGTTTTTTATCATTTGTATTGAAAACAACTTTGTCATATGTCTTTTCTTAGATCTAAATAATACGAAACCTCGCTCTATGATTTGAAGTTAAAACCCTCATATATGGTAAAATAGTGACTTTTTTCAAGTTTTTCATGCTGTGTGATTTTACGTAAATATATACGTTTTTACCAACATTTCGATACTATTTCATGTAGTATCACGATATGTGATTTGGCCTTCAAATCTCAGAATTTCGCATAATATTGCATTTTAAGCAAGTTTTCTTGCATTTTGTTTTGTACGAAAAATCGTCGAATTTAGCAATATTTTGACGTTTATCATCTCCTTTTCCTTTATGTAATTTAAACAAAATATGACCGAATTAGGCAATATTTTGCCGTTTTTCCACGTTTTTGTGAATTTTCAGTTTTTGGGTTTAATTCATTATATATACGATAAAAATGATGCAAACACATAATTGATTAGATAATAACCTTAAATACTTCATTTTCAATCATCTATTTGTTTTTCGTTAAAATACTGTGTAAGATATTGAAAAGGGGAGAAGTTCGGTTTTTATTGCATATATCGACGTTTCAGCCGTATTAGAGCGGTTTTACGTGTACATCTTCCATCGATAATATAAACGGAAAATCAAGAACATTTTAGTTAATGCTAATGAAAACACATTGTTTTTTATCATTTGTATTGGAAACAACATTGTCATATGTCTTTTCTTATATCTAAATAATACGAAACCTCGCTCTATGATTTGAAGTTAAAACCCTCATATATGGTAAAATAGTGACTTTTTTCTCGTTTTTCATGTAGTGTGATTTTACGTAAATATATACGTTTTTACCAACATTTCGATACTATTTCATGTAGTATCACGATATGTGATTTGGCCTTCAAATCTCAGAATTTCGCATAATATTGCATTTTAAGCAAGTTTTCTTGCATTTTGTTTTGTACGAAAAATCGTCGAATTTAGCAATATTTTGACGTTTATCATCTCCTTTTCATTTATGTAATTTAAACAAAATATGACCGAATTAGGCAATATTTTGCCGTTTTAAACGTTTTTGTGAATTTTCAGTTTATGGGTTTAATTCATTATATATACGATAAAAATGATGCAAACACATAATTGATTAGATAATAACCTTAAATACTTCATTTTCAATCATCTATTTGTTTCTCGTTAAAATACTGTGTAAGATATTGAAAAGGGGAGAAGTTCGGTTTTTATTGCATATATCGACGTTTCAGCCGGATTAGAGCGGTTTTACGTGTACATCTTCCATCGATAATATAAACGGAAAATCAAGAACATTTTAGTTAATGCTAATGAAAACACATTGTTTTTTATCATTTGTATTGGAAACAACATTGTCATATGTCTTTTCTTAGATCTAAATAATACGAAACCTCGCTCTATGATTTGAAGTTAAAACCCTCATATATGGTAAAATAGTGACTTTTTCACGTTTTTCATGTAGTGTGATTTTACGTAAATATATACGTTTTTACCAACATTTCGATACTATTTCATGGAGTATCACGATATGTGATTTGGCCTTCAAATCTCAGAATTTCGCTTAATATTGCATTTTAAGCAAGTTTTCTTGCATTTTGTTTCGTACGAAAAATCATCGAATTTAGCAATATTTTGACGTTTATCATCCACTTTTCCTCTATGTGCTTTAAACAAAATATCATCGAATTAGGCAATAATTTGCCGTTTTTAAACGTTTTTGTGAATTTTCAGTTTATGGGTTTAATTCATTATATATACGATAAAAATGATGCAAACACATAATTGATTAGATAATAACCTTAAATACTTCATTTTCAATCATCTATTTGTTTCTCGTTAAAATACTGTGTAAGATATTGAAAAGGGGAGAAGTTCGGTTTTTATTGCATATATCGACGTTTCAGCCGTATTAGAGCGGTTTTACGTGTACATCTTCCATCGATAATATAAACGGAAAATCAAGAACATTTTAGTTAATGCTAATGAAAACACATTGTTTTTTATCATTTGTATTGGAAACAACATTGTCATATGTCTTTTCTTAGATCTAAATAATACGAAACCTCGCTCTATGATTTGAAGTTAAAACCCTCATATATGGTAAAATAGTGACTTTTTTCAAGTTTTTCATGCTGTGTGATTTTACGTAAATATATACGTTTTTACCAACATTTCGATACTATTTCATGTAGTATCACGATATGTGATTTGGCCTTCAAATCTCAGAATTTCGCATAATATTGCATTTTAAGCAAGTTTTCTTGCATTTTGTTTTGTACGAAAAATCGTCGAATTTAGCAATATTTTGACGTTTATCATCTCCTTTTCCTTTATGTAATTTAAACAAAATATGACCGAATTAGGCAATATTTTGCCGTTTTTCCACGTTTTTGTGAATTTTCAGTTTTTGGGTTTAATTCATTATATATACGATAAAAATGATGCAAACACATAATTGATTAGATAATAACCTTAAATACTTCATTTTCAATCATCTATTTGTTTCTCGTTAAAATACTGTGTAAGATATTGAAAAGGGGAGAAGTTCGGTTTTTATTGCATATATCGACGTTTCAGCCGTATTAGAGCGGTTTTACGTGTACATCTTCCATCGATAATATAAACGGAAAATCAAGAATATTTTAGTTAATGCTAATGAAAACACATTGTTTTTTATCATTTGTATTGGAAACAACATTGTCATATGTCTTTTCTTATATCTAAATAATACGAAACCTCGCTCTATGATTTGAAGTTAAAACCCTCATATATGGTAAAATAGTGACTTTTTTCTCGTTTTTCATGTAGTGTGATTTTACGTAAATATATACGTTTTTACCAACATTTCGATACTATTTCATGTAGTATCACGATATGTGATTTGGCCTTCAAATCTCAGAATTTCGCATAATATTGCATTTTAAGCAAGTTTTCTTGCATTTTGTTTTGTACGAAAAATCGTCGAATTTAGCAATATTTTGACGTTTATCATCTCCTTTTCATTTATGTAATTTAAACAAAATATGACCGAATTAGGCAATATTTTGCCGTTTTAAACGTTTTTGTGAATTTTCAGTTTATGGGTTTAATTCATTATATATACGATAAAAATGATGCAAACACATAATTGATTAGATAATAACCTTAAATACTTCATTTTCAATCATCTATTTGTTTCTCGTTAAAATACTGTGTAAGATATTGAAAAGGGGAGAAGTTCGGTTTTTATTGCATATATCGACGTTTCAGCCGGATTAGAGCGGTTTTACGTGTACATCTTCCATCGATAATATAAACGGAAAATCAAGAACATTTTAGTTAATGCTAATGAAAACACATTGTTTTTTATCATTTGTATTGGAAACAACATTGTCATATGTCTTTTCTTAGATCTAAATAATACGAAACCTCGCTCTATGATTTGAAGTTAAAACCCTCATATATGGTAAAATAGTGACTTTTTCACGTTTTTCATGTAGTGTGATTTTACGTAAATATATACGTTTTTACCAACATTTCGATACTATTTCATGGAGTATCACGATATGTGATTTGGCCTTCAAATCTCAGAATTTCGCTTAATATTGCATTTTAAGCAAGTTTTCTTGCATTTTGTTTCGTACGAAAAATCATCGAATTTAGCAATATTTTGACGTTTATCATCCACTTTTCCTCTATGTGCTTTAAACAAAATATCATCGAATTAGGCAATAATTTGCCGTTTTTAAACGTTTTTGTGAATTTTCAGTTTATGGGTTTAATTCATTATATATACGATAAAAATGATGCAAACACATAATTGATTAGATAATAACCTTAAATACTTCATTTTCAATCATCTATTTGTTTCTCGTTAAAATACTGTGTAAGATATTGAAAAGGGGAGAAGTTCGGTTTTTATTGCATATATCGACGTTTCAGCCGGATTAGAGCGGTTTTACGTGTACATCTTCCATCGATAATATAAACGGAAAATCAAGAACATTTTAGTTAATGCTAATGAAAACACATTGTTTTTTATCATTTGTATTGGAAACAACATTGTCATATGTCTTTTCTTATATCTAAATAATACGAAACCTCGCTCTATGATTTGAAGTTAAAACCCTCATATATGGTAAAATAGTGACTTTTTTCACGTTTTTCATGTAGTGTGATTTTACGTAAATATATACGTTTTTACCAACATTTCGATACTATTTCATGTAGTATCACGATATGTGATTTGGCCTTCAAATCTCAGAATTTCGCATAATATTGCATTTTAAGCAAGTTTTCTTGCATTTTGTTTCGTACGAAAAATCATCGAATTTAGCAATATTTTGACGTTTATCATCCACTTTTCCTCTGTGTGCTTAAAACAAAATATCATCGAATTAGGCAATAATTTACCGTTTTTAAACGTTTTTGTGAATTTTCAGTTTATGGGTTTAATTCATTATATATACGATAAAAATGATGCAAACACATAATTGATTAGATAATAACCTTAAATACTTCATTTTCAATCATCTATTTGTTTCTCGTTAAAATACTGTGTAAGATATTGAAAAGGGGAGAAGTTCGGTTTTTATTGCATATATCGACGTTTCAGCCGGATTAGAGCGGTTTTACGTGTACATCTTCCATCGGTAATATAAACAGAAAATCAAGAACATTTTAGTTAATTCTAATGAAAACACATTGTTTTTTATCATTTGTATTGAAAACAACTTTGTCATATGTCTTTTCTTAGATCTAAATAATACGAAACCTCGCTCTATGATTTGAAGTTAAAACCCTCATATATGGTAAAATAGTGACTTTTTCACGTTTTTCATGCAGTGTGATTTTACGTAAATATATACGTTTTTACCAATTTTTCGATACTATTTCATGTAGTATCACGATATGTGATTTGGCCTTCAAATCTCACAATTTCGCATAATATTGCATTTTAAGCAAGTTTTCTTGCATTTTGTTTCGTACGAAAAATCATCGAATTTAGCAATATTTTGACGTTTATCATCCACTTTTCCTCTATGTAATTTAAACAAAATATGACCGAATTAGGCAATATTTTGCCGTTTTTCCACGTTTTTGTGAATTTTCAGTTTATGGGTTTAATTCATTATATATACGATAAAAATGATGCAAACACATAATTGATTAGATAATAACCTTAAATACTTCATTTTCAATCATCTATTTGTTTCTCGTTAAAATACTGTGTAAGATATTGAAAAGGGGAGAAGTTCGGTTTTTATTGCATATATCGACGTTTCAGCCGGATTAGAGCGGTTTTACGTGTACATCTTCCATCGGTAATATAAACAGAAAATCAAGAACATTTTAGTTAATTCTAATGAAAACACATTGTTTTTTATCATTTGTATTGAAAACAACTTTGTCATATGTCTTTTCTTAGATCTAAATAATACGAAACCTCGCTCTATGATTTGAAGTTAAAACCCTCATATATGGTAAAATAGTGACTTTTTTCAAGTTTTTCATGCTGTGTGATTTTACGTAAATATATACGTTTTTACCAACATTTCGATACTATTTCATGTAGTATCACGATATGTGATTTGGCCTTCAAATCTCAGAATTTCGCATAATATTGCATTTTAAGCAAGTTTTCTTGCATTTTGTTTTGTACGAAAAATCGTCGAATTTAGCAATATTTTGACGTTTATCATCTCCTTTTCCTTTATGTAATTTAAACAAAATATGACCGAATTAGGCAATATTTTGCCGTTTTTCCACGTTTTTGTGAATTTTCAGTTTTTGGGTTTAATTCATTATATATACGATAAAAATGATGCAAACACATAATTGATTAGATAATAACCTTAAATACTTCATTTTCAATCATCTATTTGTTTCTCGTTAAAATACTGTGTAAGATATTGAAAAGGGGAGAAGTTCGGTTTTTATTGCATATATCGACGTTTCAGCCGTATTAGAGCGGTTTTACGTGTACATCTTCCATCGATAATATAAACGGAAAATCAAGAACATTTTAGTTAATGCTAATGAAAACACATTGTTTTTTATCATTTGTATTGGAAACAACATTGTCATATGTCTTTTCTTATATCTAAATAATACGAAACCTCGCTCTATGATTTGAAGTTAAAACCCTCATATATGGTAAAATAGTGACTTTTTTCTCGTTTTTCATGTAGTGTGATTTTACGTAAATATATACGTTTTTACCAACATTTCGATACTATTTCATGTAGTATCACGATATGTGATTTGGCCTTCAAATCTCAGAATTTCGCATAATATTGCATTTTAAGCAAGTTTTCTTGCATTTTGTTTTGTACGAAAAATCGTCGAATTTAGCAATATTTTGACGTTTATCATCTCCTTTTCATTTATGTAATTTAAACAAAATATGACCGAATTAGGCAATATTTTGCCGTTTTAAACGTTTTTGTGAATTTTCAGTTTATGGGTTTAATTCATTATATATACGATAAAAATGATGCAAACACATAATTGATTAGATAATAACCTTAAATACTTCATTTTCAATCAACTATTTGTTTCTCGTTAAAATACTGTGTAAGATATTGAAAAGGGGAGAAGTTCGGTTTTTATTGCATATATCGACGTTTCAGCCGGATTAGAGCGGTTTTACGTGTACATCTTCCATCGATAATATAAACGGAAAATCAAGAACATTTTAGTTAATGCTAATGAAAACACATTGTTTTTTATCATTTGTATTGGAAACAACATTGTCATATGTCTTTTCTTAGATCTAAATAATACGAAACCTCGCTCTATGATTTGAAGTTAAAACCCTCATATATGGTAAAATAGTGACTTTTTCACGTTTTTCATGTAGTGTGATTTTACGTAAATATATACGTTTTTACCAACATTTCGATACTATTTCATGGAGTATCACGATATGTGATTTGGCCTTCAAATCTCAGAATTTCGCTTAATATTGCATTTTAAGCAAGTTTTCTTGCATTTTGTTTCGTACGAAAAATCATCGAATTTAGCAATATTTTGACGTTTATCATCCACTTTTCCTCTATGTGCTTTAAACAAAATATCATCGAATTAGGCAATAATTTGCCGTTTTTAAACGTTTTTGTGAATTTTCAGTTTATGGGTTTAATTCATTATATATACGATAAAAATGATGCAAACACATAATTGATTAGATAATAACCTTAAATACTTCATTTTCAATCATCTATTTGTTTCTCGTTAAAATACTGTGTAAGATATTGAAAAGGGGAGAAGTTCGGTTTTTATTGCATATATCGACGTTTCAGCCGGATTAGAGCGGTTTTACGTGTACATCTTCCATCGATAATATAAACGGAAAATCAAGAACATTTTAGTTAATGCTAATGAAAACACATTGTTTTTTATCATTTGTATTGGAAACAATATAGTCATATGTCTTTTCTTAGATCTAAATAATACGAAACCTCGCTCTATGATTTGAAGTTAAAACCCTCATATATGGTAAAATAGTGACTTTTTTCACGTTTTTCATGCAGAGTGATTTTACGTAAATATATACGTTTTTACCAACATTTCGATACTATTTCATGGAGTATCACGATATGTGATTTGGCCTTCAAATCTCAGAATTTCGCATAATATTGCATTTTAAGCAAGTTTTCTTGCATTTTGTTTCGTACGAAAAATCGTCGAATTTAGCAATATTTTGACGTTTATCATCTCCTTTTCCTTTATGTGATTTAAACAAAATATTATCGAATTAGGCAATATTTTGCCGTTTTTCCACGTTTTTGTGAATTTTCCGTCTATGGGTATTAATTCATTATATATACGATAAAAATGATGCAAACACATAATTGATTAGATAATAACCTTAAATACTACATTTTCAATCATCTATTTGTTTCTCGTTAAAATACTGTGTAAGATATTGAAAAGGGGAGAAGTTCGGTTTTTATTGCATATATCGACGTTTCAGCCGGATTAGAGCGGTTTTACGTGTACATCTTCCATCGATAATATAAACGGAAAATCAAGAACATTTTAGTTAATGCTAATGAAAACACATTGTTTTTTATCATTTGTATTGGAAACAACATTGTCATATGTCTTTTCTTATATCTAAATAATACGAAACCTCGCTCTATGATTTGAAGTTAAAACCCTCATATATGGTAAAATAGTGACTTTTTTCACGTTTTTCATGTAGTGTGATTTTACGTAAATATATACGTTTTTACCAACATTTCTATACTATTTCATGTAGTATCACGATATGTGATTTGGCCTTCAAATCTCAGAATTTCGCATAATATTGCATTTTAAGCAAGTTTTCTTCCATTTTGTTTCGTACGAAAAATCGTCGAATTTAGCAATATTTTGACGTTTATCATCTCCTTTTCCTTTATGTGATTTAAACAAAATATCATCGAATTAGGCAATATTTTCCCGTTTTTCCACGTTTTTGTGAATTTTCAGTCTATGGGTATATTCATTATATATACGATAAAAATGATGCACACACATAATTGATTAGATAATAACCTTAAATACTTCATTTTCAATCATCTATTTGTTTCTCGTTAAAATACTGTGTAAGATATTGAAAAGGGGAGAAGTTCGGTTTTTATTGCATATATCGACGTTTCAGCTTTATTTGAGCGGTTTTACGTGTACATCTTCCATCGGTAATATAAACGGAAAATCAAGAATATTTTAGTTAATGCTAATGAAAACACATTGTTTTTTATCATTTGTATTGAAAACAACATTGTCCTATATCTTTTCTTGGATCTAAATAATACGAAACCTCGCTCTATGATTTGAAGTTAAAATCCTCAAATATTGTATAATAGTGACTTTTTCACGTTAATCATGTAGTTTGATATTACGTAAATATATTCATTTTTACCAATATTTCGATACAATTTCATGTAGTATCACGATATGTGATTTGGCCTTCAAATCTCAGAATGTCGCATAATATTGCATTTTAAGCAAGTTTTCTTGCATTTTGTTTCGTACGAAAAATCATCGAATTTAGCAATATTTTGACGTTTATCATCCACTTTTCCTCTATGTGATTTAAACAAAATATCATCGAATTAGGCAATATTTTGCCGTTTTTCCACGTTTTTGTGAATTTTCAGTTTATGGGTTTAATTATATATACGATAAAAATGACGCAAACACATAATTGATTAGATAGTAACCTTAAATACTTCATTTTCAATCAACTATTTGTTTGTCGTTAAAATACTGAGTAAGATATTAAAAAGGGGGGAAGTTCTGTTTTTATTGCATATATCGACGTTTCAGCCAGAATAGAGCGTTTTTCGTGTACATTTTCCATAGGTAATATAAACGGAAAATCAGGAACATTTTAGTTAATGCTAATGAAAACACATTGTTTTTTATCATTTGTATTGAAAACAACATTGTCATATATCTTTTCTTGGATCTAAATAAAACAAAACTCGCTCCATGATTTGAAGGTAAAATCCTCAAATATTGTATAATAGTGACTTTTTCACGTTAATCATGTAGTTTGATATTACGTAAATATATTCATTTTTACCAATATTTCGATACTATTTCATGTAGTATCACGATATGTGATTTGGCTTTAAAATCTCAGAATGTCGCATAATATTGCATTTTAAGCAAGTTTTCTCGCATTTTGTTTCGTAGGAAAAATCGTCTAATTTAGCAATATTTTGACGTTTATCATCCACTTTTCCTCTATGTGATTTAAACAAAATATCATCGAATTAGGCAATATTTTGACGTATTTCCACGTTTTTGTGAATTTTCAGTCTATGGGTATTAATTCATTATATATACGATAAAAATGATGCAAACACATAATTGATTAGATAATAACCTTAAATATTTCATTTTCAATCATCTATTTGTTTCTCGTTAAAATACTGTGTAAGATATTGAAAAGGGGAGAAGTTCGGTTTCATTGCATATATCGACGTTTCAGCCGGATTAGAGCGGTTTTACGTGTACATCTTCCATCGGTAATATTAACGGAAAATCAAGAACATTTTACTTAATGCTAATGAAAACACATTGTTTTTTATCATTTGTATTGGAAACATCATTGTCATATGTCTTTTCTTGGATCTAAATAATACGAAACCTCGCTCTATGATTTGAAGTTAAAACCCTCATATATGGTAAAATAGTGACTTTTTTCACGTTTTTCATGCAGAGTGATTTTACGTAAATATATACGTTTTTACCAACATTTCGATACTATTTCATGGAGTATCACGATATGTGATTTGGCCTTCAAATCTCAGAATTTCGCATAATATTGCATTTTAAGCAAGTTTTCTTGCATTTTGTTTCGTACGAAAAATCGTCGAATTTAGCAATATTTTGACGTTTATCATCTCCTTTTCCTTTATGTGATTTAAACAAAATATTATCGAATTAGGCAATATTTTGCCGTTTTTCCACGTTTTTGTGAATTTTCCGTCTATGGGTATTAATTCATTATATATACGATAAAAATGATGCAAACACATAATTGATTAGATAATAACCTTAAATACTACATTTTCAATCATCTATTTGTTTCTCGTTAAAATACTGTGTAAGATATTGAAAAGGGGAGAAGTTCGGTTTTTATTGCATATATCGACGTTTCAGCCGGATTAGAGCGGTTTTACGTGTACATCTTCCATCGATAATATAAACGGAAAATCAAGAACATTTTAGTTAATGCTAATGAAAACACATTGTTTTTTATCATTTGTATTGGAAACAACATTGTCATATGTCTTTTCTTATATCTAAATAATACGAAACCTCGCTCTATGATTTGAAGTTAAAACCCTCATATATGGTAAAATAGTGACTTTTTTCACGTTTTTCATGTAGTGTGATTTTACGTAAATATATACGTTTTTACCAACATTTCGATACTATTTCATGTAGTATCACGATATGTGATTTGGCCTTCAAATCTCAGAATTTCGCATAATATTGCATTTTAAGCAAGTTTTCTTCCATTTTGTTTCGTACGAAAAATCGTCGAATTTAGCAATATTTTGACGTTTATCATCTCCTTTTCCTTTATGTGATTTAAACAAAATATCATCGAATTAGGCAATATTTTCCCGTTTTTCCACGTTTTTGTGAATTTTCAGTCTATGGGTATATTCATTATATATACGATAAAAATGATGCACACACATAATTGATTAGATAATAACCTTAAATACTTCATTTTCAATCATCTATTTGTTTCTCGTTAAAATACTGTGTAAGATATTGAAAAGGGGAGAAGTTCGGTTTTTATTGCATATATCGACGTTTCAGCTTTATTTGAGCGGTTTTACGTGTACATCTTCCATCGGTAATATAAACGGAAAATCAAGAATATTTTAGTTAATGCTAATGAAAACACATTGTTTTTTATCATTTGTATTGAAAACAACATTGTCCTATATCTTTTCTTGGATCTAAATAATACGAAACCTCGCTCTATGATTTGAAGTTAAAATCCTCAAATATTGTATAATAGTGACTTTTTCACGTTAATCATGTAGTTTGATATTACGTAAATATATTCATTTTTACCAATATTTCGATACAATTTCATGTAGTATCACGATATGTGATTTGGCCTTCAAATCTCAGAATGTCGCATAATATTGCATTTTAAGCAAGTTTTCTTGCATTTTGTTTCGTACGAAAAATCATCGAATTTAGCAATATTTTGACGTTTATCATCCACTTTTCCTCTATGAGATTTAAACAAAATATCATCGAATTAGGCAATATTTTGCCGTTTTTCCACGTTTTTGTGAATTTTCAGTTTATGGGTTTAATTATATATACGATAAAAATGACGCAAACACATAATTGATTAGATAGTAACCTTAAATACTTCATTTTCAATCAACTATTTGTTTGTCGTTAAAATACTGAGTAAGATATTAAAAAGGGGGGAAGTTCTGTTTTTATTGCATATATCGACGTTTCAGCCAGAATAGAGCGTTTTTCGTGTACATTTTCCATAGGTAATATAAACGGAAAATCAGGAACATTTTAGTTAATGCTAATGAAAACACATTGTTTTTTATCATTTGTATTGAAAACAACATTGTCATATATCTTTTCTTGGATCTAAATAAAACAAAACTCGCTCCATGATTTGAAGGTAAAATCCTCAAATATTGTATAATAGTGACTTTTTCACGTTAATCATGTAGTTTGATATTACGTAAATATATTAATTTTTACCAATATTTCGATACTATTTCATGTAGTATCACGATATGTGATTTGGCTTTAAAATCTCAGAATGTCGCATAATATTGCATTTTAAGCAAGTTTTCTCGCATTTTGTTTCGTAGGAAAAATCGTCTAATTTAGCAATATTTTGACGTTTATCATCCACTTTTCCTCTATGTGATTTAAACAAAATATCATCGAATTAGGCAATATTTTGACGTATTTCCACGTTTTTGTGAATTTTCAGTCTATGGGTATTAATTCATTATATATACGATAAAAATGATGCAAACACATAATTGATTAGATAATAACCTTAAATATTTCATTTTCAATCATCTATTTGTTTCTCGTTAAAATACTGTGTAAGATATTGAAAAGGGGAGAAGTTCGGTTTCATTGCATATATCGACGTTTCAGCCGGATTAGAGCGGTTTTACGTGTACATCTTCCATCGGTAATATAAACGGAAAATCAAGAACATTTTACTTAATGCTAATGAAAACACATTGTTTTTTATCATTTGTATTGGAAACATCATTGTCATATGTCTTTTCTTGGATCTAAATAATACGAAACCTCGCTCTATGATTTGAAGTTAAAATCCTCACATATGGTACAATAGTGACTTTTTTCACGTTTTTCATGTAGTGTGATTTTACGTAAATATATACGTTTTTACCAATATTTCGATACTATTTCATGTAGTATCACGATATGTGATTTGGCCTTCAAATCTCACAATTTCGCATAATATTGCATTTTAAGCAAGTTTTCTTGCATTTTGTTTCGTACGAAAAATCATCGAATTTAGCAATATTTTGACGTTTATCATCCACTTTTCCTCTGTGTGCTTAAAACAAAATATCATCGAATTAGGCAATAATTTGCCGTTTTTAAACGTTTTTGTGAATTTTCAGTTTATGGGTTTAATTCATTATATATACGATAAAAATGATGCAAACACATAATTGATTAGATAATAACCTTAAATACTTCATTTTCAATCATCTATTTGTTTCTCGTTAAAATACTGTGTAAGATATTGAAAAGGGGAGAAGTTCGGTTTTTATTGCATATATCGACGTTTCAGCCGGATTAGAGCGGTTTTACGTGTACATCTTCCATCGGTAATATAAACAGAAAATCAAGAACATTTTAGTTAATTCTAATGAAAACACATTGTTTTTTATCATTTGTATTGAAAACAACTTTGTCATATGTCTTTTCTTAGATCTAAATAATACGAAACCTCGCTCTATGCTTTGAAGTTAAAACCCTCATATATGGTAAAATAGTGACTTTTTCACGTTTTTCATGCAGTGTGATTTTACGTAAATATATACGTTTTTACCAATTTTTCGATACTATTTCATGTAGTATCACGATATGTGATTTGGCCTTCAAATCTCAGAATTTCGCATAATATTGCATTTTAAGCATGTTTTCTTGCATTTTGTTTCGTACGAAAAATCGTCGAATTTAGCAATATTTTGACTTTTATCATCTCCTTTTCCTTTATGTGATTTAAACAAAATATCATCGAATTAGGCAATATTTTGCCGTTTTTCCACGTTTTTGTGAATTTTCAGTTTATCGGTTTAATTCATTATATATACGATAAAAATGATGCAAACACATAATTGATTAGATAATAACCTTAAATACTTCATTTTCAATCATCTATTTGTTTCTCGTTAAAATACTGTGTTAGATATTGAAAAGGGGAGAAGTTCGGTTTTTATTGCATATATCGACGTTTCAGCCGGATTAGAGCGGTTTTACGTGTACATCTTCCATCGGTAATATAAACGGAAAATCAAGAACATTTTAGTTCATGCTAATGAAAACACATTGTTTTTTATCATTTGTATTGGAAACAACATTGTCATATGTCTTTTCTTAGATCTAAATAATACGAAACCTCGCTCTATGATTTGAAGTTAAAACCCTCATATATGGTAAAATAGTGACTTTTTTCACGTTTTTCATGTAGTGTGATTTTACGTAAATATATACGTTTTTACCAATATTTCGATACTATTTCATGTAGTCTCACGATATGTGATTTGGCTCTCAAATTTTAGAATGTCGCATAATATTGCATTATAAGCAAGTTTTCTCGCATTTTGTTTCGTACGAAAAATCGTCTAATTTAGCAATATTTTGACGTTTGTCATCCACTTTTCCTCTATGTGATTTAAACAAAATATCATCGAATTAGGCAATATTTTGCCGTTTTTCCACGTTTTTGTGAATTTTCAGTCTATGGGTAATAATTCATTATATATACGATAAAAATGATGCAAACACATAACTGATTAGATAATAACCTTAAATACTTCATTTTCAATCATCTATTTGTTTCTCGTTAAAATACTGTGTAAGATATTGAAAAGGGGAGAAGTTCGGTTTTTATTGCATATATCGACGTTTCAGCCGGATTAGAGCGGTTTTACGTGTACATCTTCCATCGGTAATATAAACAGAAAATCAAGAACATTTTAGTTAATTCTAATGAAAACACATTGTTTTTTATCATTTGTATTGGAAACAACATTGTCATATGTCTTTTCTTATATCTAAATAATTCGAAACCTCGCTCTTTGATTTGAAGTTAAAACCCTCATATATGGTAAAATAGTGACTTTTTTCACGTTTTTCATGTAGTGTGATTTTACGTAAATATATACGTTTTTACCAACATTTCGATACTATTTCATGTAGTATCACGATATGTGATTTGGCCTTCAAATCTCAGAATTTCGCATAATATTGCATTTTAAGCAAGTTTTCTTGCATTTTGTTTTGTACGAAAAATCGTCGAATTTAGCAATATTTTGACGTTTATCATCTCCTTTTCCTTTATGTAATTTAAACAAAATATGACCGAATTAGGCAATATTTTGCCGTTTTTCCACGTTTTTGTGAATTTTCAGTTTTTGGGTTTAATTCATTATTTATACGATAAAAATGATGCAAACACATAATTGATTAGATAATAACCTTAAATACTTCATTTTCAATCATCTATTTGTTTCTCGTTAAAATACTGTGTAAGATATTGAAAAGGGGAGAAGTTCGGTTTTTATTGCATATATCGACGTTTCAGCCGGATTAGAGCGGTTTTACGTGTACATCTTCCATCGATAATATAAACGGAAAATCAAGAACATTTTAGTTAATGCTAATGAAAACACATTGTTTTTTATCATTTGTATTGGAAACAACTTTGTCATTTGTCTTTTCTTAGATCTAAATAATACGAAACCTCGCTCTATGATTTGAAGTTAAAACCCTCATATATGGTAAAATAGTGACTTTTTTCAAGTTTTTCATGCTGTGTGATTTTACGTAAATATTTACGTTTTTACCAATATTTCGATACTATTTCATGTAGTATCACGATATGTGATTTGGCTTTCAAATCTCACAATTTCGCATAATATTGCATTTTAAGCAAGTTTTCTTGCATTTTGTTTCGTACGAAAAATCATCGAATTTAGCAATATTTTGACGTTTATCATCCACTTTTCCTCTATGTGCTTTAAACAAAATATCATCGAATTAGGCAATAATTTGCCGTTTTTAAACGTTTTTGTGAATTTTCAGTTTATGGGTTTAATTCATTATATATACGATAAAAGTGATGCAAACACATAATTGATTAGATAATAACCTTAAATACTTCATTTTCAATCATCTATTTGTTTCTCGTTAAAATACTGTGTAAGATATTGAAAAGGGGAGAAGTTCGGTTTTTATTGCATATATCGACGTTTCAGCCGGATTAGAGCGGTTTTACGTGTACATCTTCCATCGATAATATAAACGGAAAATCAAGAACATTTTAGTTAATGCTAATGAAAACACATTGTTTTTTATCATTTGTATTGGAAACAACATTGTCATATGTCTTTTCTTATATCTAAATAATACGAAAACTCGCTCTTTGATTTGAAGTTAAAACCCTCATATATGGTAAAATAGTGACTTTTTTCACGTTTTTCATGTAGTGTGATTTTACGTAAATATATACGTTTTTACCAACATTTCGATACTATTTCATGTAGTATCACGATATGTGATTTGGCCTTCAAATCTCAGAATTTCGCATAATATTGCATTTTAAGCAAGTTTTCTAGCATTTTGTTTTGTACGAAAAATCGTCGAATTTAGCAATATTTTGACGTTTATCATCTCCTTTTCCTTTATGTAATTTAAACAAAATATGACCGAATTAGGCAATATTTTGCCGTTTTTCCACGTTTTTGTGAATTTTCAGTTTTTGGGTTTAATTCATTATATATACGATAAAAATGATGCAAACACATAATTGATTAGATAATAACCTTAAATACTTCATTTTCAATCATCTATTTGTTTCTCGTTAAAATACTGTGTAAGATATTGAAAAGGGGAGAAGTTCGGTTTTTATTGCATATATCGACGTTTCAGCCGGATTAGAGCGGTTTTACGTGTACATCTTCCATCGATAATATAAACGGAAAATCAAGAACATTTTAGTTAATGCTAATGAAAACACATTGTTTTTTATCATTTGTATTGGAAACAACTTTGTCATTTGTCTTTTCTTAGATCTAAATAATACGAAACCTCGCTCTATGATTTGAAGTTAAAACCCTCATATATGGTAAAATAGTGACTTTTTTCAAGTTTTTCATGCTGTGTGATTTTACGTAAATATATACGTTTTTACCAATATTTCGATACTATTTCATGTAGTATCACGATATGTGATTTGGCTTTCAAATCTCACAATTTCGCATAATATTGCATTTTAAGCAAGTTTTCTTGCATTTTGTTTCGTACGAAAAATCATCGAATTTAGCAATATTTTGACGTTTATCATCCACTTTTCCTCTATGTGCTTTAAACAAAATATCATCGAATTAGGCAATAATTTGCTGTTTTTAAACGTTTTTGTGAATTTTCAGTTTATGGGTTTAATTCATTATATATACGATAAAAGTGATGCAAACACATAATTGATTAGATAATAACCTTAAATACTTCATTTTCAATCATCTATTTGTTTCTCGTTAAAATACTGTGTAAGATATTGAAAAGGGGAGAAGTTCGGTTTTTATTGCATATATCGACGTTTCAGCCGGATTAGAGCGGTTTTACGTGTACATCTTCCATCGATAATATAAACGGAAAATCAAGAACATTTTAGTTAATGCTAATGAAAACACATTGTTTTTTATCATTTGTATTGGAAACAACATTGTCATATGTCTTTTCTTATATCTAAATAATACGAAAACTCGCTCTTTGATTTGAAGTTAAAACCCTCATATATGGTAAAATAGTGACTTTTTTCACGTTTTTCATGTAGTGTGATTTTACGTAAATATATACGTTTTTACCAACATTTCGATACTATTTCATGTAGTATCACGATATGTGATTTGGCCTTCAAATCTCAGAATTTCGCATAATATTGCATTTTAAGCAAGTTTTCTAGCATTTTGTTTTGTACGAAAAATCGTCGAATTTAGCAATATTTTGACGTTTATCATCTCCTTTTCCTTTATGTAATTTAAACAAAATATGACCGAATTAGGCAATATTTTGCCGTTTTTCCACGTTTTTGTGAATTTTCAGTTTTTGGGTTTAATTCATTATATATACGATAAAAATGATGCAAACACATAATTGATTAGATAATAACCTTAAATACTTCATTTTCAATCATCCATTTGTTTCTCGTTAAAATACTGTGTAAGATATTGAAAAGGGGAGAAGTTCGGTTTTTATTGCATATATCGACGTTTCAGCCGGATTAGAGCGGTTTTACGTGTACATCTTCCATCGATAATATAAACGGAAAATCAAGAACATTTTAGTTAAAGCTAATGAAAACACATTGTTTTTTATCATTTGTATTGGAAACAACTTTGTCATTTGTCTTTTCTTAGATCTAAATAATACGAAACCTCGCTCTATGATTTGAAGTTAAAACCCTCATATATGGTAAAATAGTGACTTTTTTCAAGTTTTTCATGCTGTGTGATTTTACGTAAATATATACGTTTTTACCAATATTTCGATACTATTTCATGTAGTATCACGATATGTGATTTGGCTTTCAAATCTCACAATTTCGCATAATATTGCATTTTAAGCAAGTTTTCTTGCATTTTGTTTCGTACGAAAAATCATCGAATTTAGCAATATTTTGACGTTTATCATCCACTTTTCCTCTATGTGCTTTAAACAAAATATCATCGAATTAGGCAATAATTTGCCGTTTTTAAACGTTTTTGTGAATTTTCAGTTTATGGGTTTAATTCATTATATATACGATAAAAATGATGCAAACACATAATTGATTAGATAATAACCTTAAATACTTCATTTTCAATCATCTATTTGTTTCTCGTTAAAATACTGTGTAAGATATTGAAAAGGGGAGAAGTTCGGTTTTTATTGCATATATCGACGTTTCAGCCGGATTAGAGCGGTTTTACGTGTACATCTTCCATCGATAATATAAACGGAAAATCAAGAACATTTTAGTTAATGCTAATGAAAACACATTGTTTTTTATCATTTGTATTGGAAACAACATTGTCATATGTCTTTTCTTATATCTAAATAATACGAAACCTCGCTCTATGATTTGAAGTTAAAACCCTCATATATGGTAAAATAGTGACTTTTTTCACGTTTTTCATGTAGTGTGATTTAACGTAAATATATACGTTTTTACCAACATTTCGATACTATTTCATGTAGTATCACGATATGTGATTTGGCCTTCAAATCTCAGAATTTCGCATAATATTGCATTTTAAGCAAGTTTTCTTGCATTTTGTTTCGTACGAAAAATCATCGAATTTAGCAATATTTTGACGTTTATCATCCTCTTTTCCTCTGTGTGCTTAAAACAAAATATCATCGAATTAGGCAATAATTTGCCGTTTTTAAACGTTTTTGTGAATTTTCAGTTTATGGGTTTAATTCATTATATATACGATAAAAATGATGCAAACACATAATTGATTAGATAATAACCTTAAATACTTCATTTTCAATCATCTATTTGTTTCTCGTTAAAATACTGTGTAAGATATTGAAAAGGGGAGAAGTTCGGTTTTTATTGCATATATCGACGTTTCAGCCGGATTAGAGCGGTTTTACGTGCACATCTTCCATCGATAATATAAACGGAAAATCAAGAACATTTTAGTTAATGCTAATGAAAACACATTGTTTTTTATCATTTGTATTGGAAACAACATTGTCATATGTCTTTTCTTATATCTAAATAATACGAAACCTCGCTCTTTGATTTGAAGTTAAAACCCTCATATATGGTAAAATAGTGACTTTTTTCACGTTTTTCATGTAGTGTGATTTTACGTAAATATATACGTTTTTACCAACATTTCGATACTATTTCATGTAGTATCACGATATGTGATTTGGCCTTCAAATCTCAGAATTTCGCATAATATTGCATTTTAAGCAAGTTTTCTTGCATTTTGTTTTGTACGAAAAATCGTCGAATTTAGCAATATTTTGACGTTTATCATCTCCTTTTCCTTTATGTAATTTAAACAAAATATGACCGAATTAGGCAATATTTTGCCGTTTTTCCACGTTTTTGTGAATTTTCAGTTTTTGGGTTTAATTCATTATATATACGATAAAAATGATGCAAACACATAATTGATTAGATAATAACCTTAAATAATTCATTTTCAATCATCTATTTGTTTCTCGTTAAAATACTGTGTAAGATATTGAAAAGGGGAGAAGTTCGGTTTTTATTGCATATATCGACGTTTCAGCCGGATTAGAGCGGTTTTACGTGTACATCTTCCATCGATAATATAAACGGAAAATCAAGAACATTTTAGTTAATGCTAATGAAAACACATTGTTTTTTATCATTTGTATTGGAAACAACTTTGTCATTTGTCTTTTCTTAGATCTAAATAATACGAAACCTCGCTCTATGATTTGAAGTTAAAACCCTCATATATGGTAAAATAGTGACTTTTTTCAAGTTTTTCATGCTGTGTGATTTTACGTAAATATATACGTTTTTACCAATATTTCGATACTATTTCATGTAGTATCACGATATGTGATTTGGCTTTCAAATCTCACAATTTCGCATAATATTGCATTTTAAGCAAGTTTTCTTGCATTTTGTTTCGTACGAAAAATCATCGAATTTAGCAATATTTTGACGTTTATCATCCACTTTTCCTCTATGTGCTTTAAACAAAATATCATCGAATTAGGCAATAATTTGCCGTTTTTAAACGTTTTTGTGAATTTTCAGTTTATGGGTTTAATTCATTATATATACGATAAAAATGATGCAAACACATAATTGATTAGATAATAACCTTAAATACTTCATTTTCAATCATCTATTTGTTTCTCGTTAAAATACTGTGTAAGATATTGAAAAGGGGAGAAGTTCGGTTTTTATTGCATATATCGACGTTTCAGCCGGATTAGAGCGGTTTTACGTGTACATCTTCCATCGGTAATATAAACAGAAAATCAAGAACATTTTAGTTAATTCTAATGAAAACACATTGTTTTTTATCATTTGTATTGAAAACAACTTTGTCATATGTCTTTTCTTAGATCTAAATAATACGAAACCTCGCTCTATGCTTTGAAGTTAAAACCCTCATATATGGTAAAATAGTGACTTTTTCACGTTTTTCATGCAGTGTGATTTTACGTAAATATATACGTTTTTACCAATTTTTCGATACTATTTCATGTAGTATCACGATATGTGATTTGGCCTTCAAATCTCACAATTTCGCATAATATTGCATTTTAAGCAAGTTTTCTTGCATTTTGTTTCGTACGAAAAATCATCGAATTTAGCAATATTTTGACGTTTATCATCCACTTTTCCTTTATGTAATTTAAACAAAATATGACCGAATTAGGCAATATTTTGCCGTTTTTCCACGTTTTTGTGAATTTTCAGTTTATGGGTTTAATTCATTATATATACGATAAAAATGATGCAAACACATAATTGATTAGATAATAACCTTAAATACTTCATTTTCAATCATCTATTTGTTTCTCGTTAAAATACTGTGTAAGATATTGAAAAGGGGAGAAGTTCGGTTTTTATTGCATATATCGACGTTTCAGCCGGATTAGAGCGGTTTTACGTGTACATCTTCCATCGGTAATATAAACAGAAAATCAAGAACATTTTAGTTAATTCTAATGAAAACACATTGTTTTTTATCATTTGTATTGAAAACAACTTTGTCATATGTCTTTTCTTAGATCTAAATAATACGAAACCTCGCTCTATGATTTGAAGTTAAAACCCTCATATATGGTAAAATAGTGACTTTTTTCAAGTTTTTCATGCTGTGTGATTTTACGTAAATATATACGTTTTTACCAACATTTCGATACTATTTCATGTAGTATCACGATATGTGATTTGGCCTTCAAATCTCAGAATTTCGCATAATATTGCATTTTAAGCAAGTTTTCTTGCATTTTGTTTTGTACGAAAAATCGTCGAATTTAGCAATATTTTGACGTTTATCATCTCCTTTTCCTTTATGTAATTTAAACAAAATATGACCGAATTAGGCAATATTTTGCCGTTTTTCCACGTTTTTGTGAATTTTCAGTTTTTGGGTTTAATTCATTATATATACGATAAAAATGATGCAAACACATAATTGATTAGATAATAACCTTAAATACTTCATTTTCAATCATCTATTTGTTTCTCGTTAAAATACTGTGTAAGATATTGAAAAGGGGAGAAGTTCGGTTTTTATTGCATATATCGACGTTTCAGCCGGATTAGAGCGGTTTTACGTTTACATCTTCCATCGATAATATAACGGAAAATCAAGAACATTTTAGTTAATGCTAATGAAAACACATTGTTTTTTATTATTTGTATTGGAAACAACATTGTCATATGTCTTTTCTTATATCTAAATAATACGAAACCTCGCTCTATGATTTGAAATTAAAACCCTCATATATGGTAAAATAGTGACTTTTTTCTCGTTTTTCATGTAGTGTGATTTTACGTAAATATATACGTTTTTACCAACATTTCGATACTATTTCATGTAGTATCACGATATGTGATTTGGCCTTCAAATCTCAGAATTTCGCATAATATTGCATTTTAAGCAAGTTTTCTTGCATTTTGTTTTGTACGAAAAATCGTCGAATTTAGCAATATTTTGACGTTTATCATCTCCTTTTCCTTTATGTAATTTAAACAAAATATGACCGAATTAGGCAATATTTTGCCGTTTTTAAACGTTTTTGTGAATTTTCAGTTTATGGGTTTAATTCATTATATATACGATAAAAATGATGCAAACACATAATTGATTAGATAATAACCTTAAATACTTCATTTTCAATCATCTATTTGTTTCTCGTTAAAATACTGTGTAAGATATTGAAAAGGGGAGAAGTTCGGTTTTTATTGCATATATCGACGTTTCAGCCGGATTAGAGCGGTTTTACGTGTACATCTTCCATCGATAATATAAACGGAAAATCAAGAACATTTTAGTTAATGCTAATGAAAACACATTGTTTTTTATCATTTGTATTGAAAACAACTTTGTCATATGTCTTTTCTTAGATCTAAATAATACGAAACCTCGCTCTATGCTTTGAAGTTAAAACCCTCATATATGGTAAAATAGTGACTTTTTCACGTTTTTCATGCAGTGTGATTTTACGTAAATATATACGTTTTTACCAATTTTTCGATACTATTTCATGTAGTATCACGATATGTGATTTGGCCTTCAAATCTCACAATTTCGCATAATATTGCATTTTAAGCAAGTTTTCTTGCATTTTGTTTCGTACGAAAAATCATCGAATTTAGCAATATTTTGACGTTTATCATCCACTTTTCCTTTATGTAATTTAAACAAAATATGACCGAATTAGGCAATATTTTGCCGTTTTTCCACGTTTTTGTGAATTTTCAGTTTATGGGTTTAATTCATTATATATACGATAAAAATGATGCAAACACATAATTGATTAGATAATAACCTTAAATACTTCATTTTCAATCATCTATTTGTTTCTCGTTAAAATACTGTGTAAGATATTGAAAAGGGGAGAAGTTCGGTTTTATTGCATATATCGACGTTTCAGCCGGATTAGAGCGGTTTTACGTGTACATCTTCCATCGGTAATATAAACAGAAAATCAAGAACATTTTAGTTAATTCTAATGAAAACACATTGTTTTTTATCATTTGTATTGAAAACAACTTTGTCATATGTCTTTTCTTAGATCTAAATAATACGAAACCTCGCTCTATGATTTGAAGTTAAAACCCTCATATATGGTAAAATAGTGACTTTTTTCAAGTTTTTCATGCTGTGTGATTTTACGTAAATATATACGTTTTTACCAACATTTCGATACTATTTCATGTAGTATCACGATATGTGATTTGGCCTTCAAATCTCAGAATTTCGCATAATATTGCATTTTAAGCAAGTTTTCTTGCATTTTGTTTTGTACGAAAAATCGTCGAATTTAGCAATATTTTGACGTTTATCATCTCCTTTTCCTTTATGTAATTTAAACAAAATATGACCGAATTAGGCAATATTTTGCCGTTTTTCCACGTTTTTGTGAATTTTCAGTTTTTGGGTTTAATTCATTATATATACGATAAAAATGATGGAAACACATAATTGATTAGATAATAACCTTAAATACTTCATTTTCAATCATCTATTTGTTTCTCGTTAAAATACTGTGTAAGATATTGAAAAGGGGAGAAGTTCGGTTTTTATTGCATATATCGACGTTTCAGCCGGATTAGAGCGGTTTTACGTTTACATCTTCCATCGATAATATAACGGAAAATCAAGAACATTTTAGTTAATGCTAATGAAAACACATTGTTTTTTATTATTTGTATTGGAAACAACATTGTCATATGTCTTTTCTTATATCTAAATAATACGAAACCTCGCTCTATGATTTGAAGTTAAAACCCTCATATATGGTAAAATAGTGACTTTTTTCTCGTTTTTCATGTAGTGTGATTTTACGTAAATATATACGTTTTTACCAACATTTCGATACTATTTCATGTAGTATCACGATATGTGATTTGGCCTTCAAATCTCAGAATTTCGCATAATATTGCATTTTAAGCAAGTTTTCTTGCATTTTGTTTTGTACGAAAAATCGTCGAATTTAGCAATATTTTGACGTTTATCATCTCCTTTTCCTTTATGTAATTTAAACAAAATATGACCGAATTAGGCAATATTTTGCCGTTTTTAAACGTTTTTGTGAATTTTCAGTTTATGGGTTTAATTCATTATATATACGATAAAAATGATGCAAACACATAATTGATTAGATAATAACCTTAAATACTTCATTTTCAATCATCTATTTGTTTCTCGTTAAAATACTGTGTAAGATATTGAAAAGGGGAGAAGTTCGGTTTTTATTGCATATATCGACGTTTCAGCCGGATTAGAGCGGTTTTACGTGTACATCTTCCATCGATAATATAAACGGAAAATCAAGAACATTTTAGTTAATGCTAATGAAAACACATTGTTTTTTATCATTTGTATTGGAAACAACATTGTCATATGTCTTTTCTTAGATCTAAATAATACGAAACCTCGCTCTATGATTTGAAGTTAAAACCCTCATATATGGTAAAATAGTGACTTTTTCACGTTTTTCATGTAGTGTGATTTTTCGTAAATATATACGTTTTTACCAACATTTCGATACTATTTCATGGAGTATCACGATATGTGATTTGGCCTTCAAATCTCAGAATTTCGCATAATATTGCATTTTAAGCAAGTTTTCTTGCATTTTGTTTCGTACGAAAAATCGTCGAATTTAGCAATATTTTGACGTTTATCATCTCCTTTTCCTTTATGTGATTTAAACAAAATATTATCGAATTAGGCAATATTTTGCCGTTTTTCCACGTTTTTGTGAATTTTCCGTCTATGGGTATTAATTCATTATATATACGATAAAAATGATGCAAACACATAATTGATTAGATAATAACCTTAAATACTACATTTTCAATCATCTATTTGTTTCTCGTTAAAATACTGTGTAAGATATTGAAAAGGGGAGAAGTTCGGTTTTTATTGCATATATCGACGTTTCAGCCGGATTAGAGCGGTTTTACGTGTACATCTTCCATCGATAATATAAACGGAAAATCAAGAACATTTTAGTTAATGCTAATGAAAACACATTGTTTTTTATCATTTGTATTGGAAACAACATTGTCATATGTCTTTTCTTATATCTAAATAATACGAAACCTCGCTCTATGATTTGAAGTTAAAACCCTCATATATGGTAAAATAGTGACTTTTTTCACGTTTTTCATGTAGTGTGATTTTACGTAAATATATACGTTTTTACCAACATTTCGATACTATTTCATGTAGTATCACGATATGTGATTTGGCCTTCAAATCTCAGAATTTCGCATAATATTGCATTTTAAGCAAGTTTTCTTGCATTTTGTTTCGTACGAAAAATCATCGAATTTAGCAATATTTTGACGTTTATCATCCACTTTTCCTCTGTGTGCTTAAAACAAAATATCATCGAATTAGGCAATAATTTGCCGTTTTTAAACGTTTTTGTGAATTTTCAGTTTATGGGTTTAATTCATTATATATACGATAAAAATGATGCAAACACATAATTGATTAGATAATAACCTTAAATACTTCATTTTCAATCATCTATTTGTTTCTCGTTAAAATACTGTGTAAGATATTGAAAAGGGGAGAAGTTCGGTTTTTATTGCATATATCGACGTTTCAGCCGGATTAGAGCGGCTTTACGTGTACATCTTCCATCGGTAATATAAACAGAAAATCAAGAACATTTTAGTTAATTCTAATGAAAACACATTGTTTTTTATCATTTGTATTGAAATCAACTTTGTCATATGTCTTTTCTTAGATCTAAATAATACGAAACCTCGCTCTATGCTTTGAAGTTAAAACCCTCATATATGGTAAAATAGTGAGTTTTTTCACGTTTTTCATTTAGTGTGATTTTACGTAAATATATACGTTTTTACCAACATTTCGATACTATTTCATGTAGTATCACGATATGTGATTTGGCCTTCAAATCTCAGAATTTCGCATAATATTGCATTTTAAGCAAGTTTTCTTGCATTTTGTTTTGTACGAAAAATCGTCGAATTTAGCAATATTTTGACGTTTATCATCTCCTTTTCCTTTATGTAATTTAAACAAAATATGACCGAATTAGGCAATATTTTGCCGTTTTTCCACGTTTTTGTGAATTTTCAGTTTATGGGTTTAATTCATTATATATACGATAAAAATGATGCAAACACATAATTGATTAGATAATAACCTTAAATACTTCATTTTCAATCATCTATTTGTTTCTCGTTAAAATACTGTGTAAGATATTGAAAAGGGGAGAAGTTCGGTTTTTATTGCATATATCGACGTTTCAGCCGGATTAGAGCGGTTTTACGTGTACATCTTCCATCGGTAATATAAACAGAAAATCAAGAACATTTTAGTTAATTCTAATGAAAACACATTGTTTTTTATCATTTGTATTGAAAACAACTTTGTCATATGTCTTTTCTTAGATCTAAATAATACGAAACCTCGCTCTATGATTTGAAGTTAAAACCCTCATATTATAAAATAGTGACTTTTTTCACGTTTTTCATGCAGTGTGATTTTACGTAAATATATACGTTTTTACCAATATTTCGATACTATTTCATGTAGTATCACGATATGTGATTTGGCTTTCAAATCTCACAATTTCGCATAATATTGCATTTTAAGAAAGTTTTCTTGCATTTTGTTTCGTACGAAAAATCATCGAATTTAGCAATATTTTGACGTTTATCATCCACTTTTCCTCTATGTGCTTTAAACAAAATATCATCGAATTAGGCAATAATTTGCCGTTTTTAAACGTTTTTGTGAATTTTCAGTTTATGGGTTTAATTCATTATATATACGATAAAAATGATGCAAACACATAATTGATTAGATAATAACCTTAAATACTTCATTTTCAATCATCTATTTGTTTCTCGTTAAAATACTGTGTAAGATATTGAAAAGGGGAGAAGTTCGGTTTTTATTGCATATATCGACGTTTCAGCCGGATTAGAGCGGTTTTACGTGTACATCTTCCATCGATAATATAAACGGAAAATCAAGAACATTTTAGTTAATGCTAATGAAAACACATTGTTTTTTATCATTTGTATTGGAAACAACATTGTCATATGTCTTTTCTTAGATCTAAATAATACGAAACCTCGCTCTATGATTTGAAGTTAAAACCCTCATATATGGTAAAATAGTGACTTTTTCACGTTTTTCATGTAGTGTGATTTTACGTAAATATATACGTTTTTACCAACATTTCGATACTATTTCATGGAGTATCACGATATGTGATTTGGCCTTCAAATCTCAGAATTTCGCATAATATTACATTTTAAGCAAGTTTTCTTGCATTTTGTTTCGTAAGAAAAATCGTCGAATTTAGCAATATTTTGACGTTTATCATCTCCTTTTCCTTTATGTGATTTAAACAAAATATTATCGAATTAGGCAATATTTTGCCGTTTTTCCACGTTTTTGTGAATTTTCCGTCTATGGGTATTAATTCATCATATATACGATAAAAATGATGCAAACACATAATTGATTAGATAATAACCTTAAATACTTCATTTTCAATCATCTATTTGTTTCTCGTTAAAATACTGTGTAAGATATTGAAAAGGGGAGAAGTTCGGTTTTTATTGCATATATCGACGTTTCAGCCGGATTAGAGCGGTTTTACGTGTACATCTTCCATCGGTAATATAAACCGAAAATCAAGAACATTTTAGTTAATGCTAATGAAAACACATTGTTTTTTATCATTTGTATTGGAAACAACATTGTCATATGTCTTTAATTAGATCTAAATAATACGAAACCTCGCTCTATGATTTGAAGTTAAAACCCTCATATATGGTAAAATAGTGAACTTTTTCACGTTTTTCATGTTGTGATTTTACGTAAAAATATACGTTTTTACCAGTATTTTGATACTATTTCATGTAGTATCACGATATGTGATTTGGCCTTCAAATCTCAGAATTCCGCATAATATTGCATTTTAAGCAAGTTTTCTTGCATTTTGTTTCGTACGAAAAATCGTCGAATTTAGCAATATTTTGACGTTTGTCATCCACTTTTCCTCTATGTGCTTTAAACAAAATATCATCGAATTAGGCAATAATTTGCCGTTTTTAAACTTTTTTGTGAATTTTCAGTTTATGGGTTTAATTCATTATATATACGATAAAAATGATGCAAACACGTAATTGATTAGAAATTAACCATAAATACCAAATTTTCAATCAACTATTTGTTTCTCGTTAAAATACTGTGTAAGATATTGAAAAGGGGAGAAGTTCGGTTTTTATTGCATATATCGACGTTTCAGCCGGATTAGAGCGGTTTTACGTGTACATCTTCCATCGGTAATATAAACGGAAAATCAAGAACATTTTAGTTAATGCTAATGAAAACACATTGTTTTTTATCATTTGTATTGGAAACAACATTGTCATATGTCTTTTCTTGGATCTAAATAATACGAAACCACGCTTTATAATTTGAAGTTAAAATCCTCAAATTTGGTATAATAGTGACTTTTTTCACGTTTTTAATTTAGTTTGATATTACGTAAATATATTCATTTTTACCAATATTTCGATACTATTTCATGTTGTATCACGATATGTGATTTGGCCTTCATATATCAGATTTTTGCATAATATTGCATTTTAAGCAAGTTTTCTTGCATTTTGTTTCGTACTAAACATCATCGAATTTAGCAATATTTTGACGTTTAACATCCCCTTTTCCTGTAAGTGATTTAAATAAAATATCATCGAATTAGGCAATATTTTGCCGTTTTTAAACGTTTTTGTGAATTTTCAGTTTATTGGTATTAATTCATTAAATATACGATAAAAATGATACAAACACGTAATTGATTAGATAATAACCTTAAATACCTCATTTTCAATCAACTATTTGTTTCTCGTTGAAATACTGAGTAAGATATTGAAAAGGGGAGAAGTTCGGTTTATATTGCATATATCGACGTTTCAACCGGAATAGAGCGGTTTTACGTGTACATCTTCCATCAGTAATATAAACGGAAAATCAGGAACATTTTAGTTAATTCTAATGTAAACACATTGATTTTTATCTTTAGTATTGGAAACAACATTGTCATATGTCTTTTCTTGGATCTAAATAATACGAAACCTCGCTTTATGATTCGAAGTTAAAATCCTCAAATTTGGTATAATAGTGACTTTTTTCACGTTTTTCATGTAGTTTGATATTACGTTAATATATTCATTTTTACCAATATTTCGATACTATTTCATGTAGTATAACGATATGTGATTTGGCCTTCATATCTCAGATTTTCGCATAATATTGCAGTTAAAGCAAGTTTTCTTGCATTTTGTTTCGTACTAAGCATCATCGAATTTAGCAATATTTTGACGTTTATCATCTCCTTTTCCTTTATGTGATTTAAACAAAATATCATCGAATTATGCAATATTTTGCCGTTTTTCACCGTTTTTGTGAATTTTCAGTTTATTGATGGTAATTAAATAAATATACGATAAAAATGATGCAAACACGTAATTGATTAGAAATTAACCATAAATACCTCATTTTCAATCAAATATTTGTTTCTCGTTAAAATACAGAGTAAGATATTGAAAAGAGGAGAAGTTCGGTTTTTATTGCATATATCGACGTTTCAGCCATAATAGAGCAGTTTTACGTGTACATCTTCCATCGGTAATATAAACGGAAAATCAGGAACATTTTAGTTAATTCTAATGAAAACACATTGATTTTTATCTTTAGTATTGGAAACAACATTGGCATATGTCTTTTCTTGGATCTAAATAATACGACACGTCGCTTTATGATTCGAAGTTAAAATCCTCAAATTTGGTATAATAGTGACTTTTTCACGTTTTTCATGTAGTTTGATATTACGTAAATATATTCATTTTTACCAATATTTCGATACTATTTCATGTAGTATCACGATATGTGATTTGGCCTCCATATCTCAGGTTTTCGCCTAATATTGCATTTTAAGCAAGTTTACTTGCATTTTGTTTCGTACTAAACATCATCGAATTTAGCAATATTTTGACGTTTATCATCCCCTTTTCCTTTATGTGATTTAAACAAAATATCATCGAATTAGGCAATATTTTGCAGTTTTTCAACGTTTTTGTCAATTTTCAGTTTATTGTTGTTAATTTATTAAATATACGACAAAAATGATGCAAACACGTAATTGATTAGAAATTAACCATAAATACCAAATTTTCAATCAACTATTTGTTTCTCGTTAAAATACTGAGTAAGATATTTAAAAGGGGAGAAGTTCGGTTTTTATTGCATATATCGACGTTTCAACCGGAATAGAGCGGTTTTACGTGTACATCTTCCATCGGTAATATAAACGGAAAATCCGTTACATTTTAGTTAATTCTAATGAAAACACATTGATTTTTATCATTTGTATTGGAAACAACATTGTCATATGTCTTTTCTTGGATCTAAATAATACGAAACCACGCTTTATAATTTGAAGTTAAAATCCTCAAATTTGGTATAATAGTGACTTTTTTCACGTTTTTAATTTAGTTTGATATTACGTAAATATATTCATTTTTACCAATATTTCGATACTATTTCATGTTGTATCACGATATGTGATTTGGCCTTCATGTCTCAGATTTTTGCATAATATTGCATTTTAAGCAAGTTTTCTTGCATTTTGTTTCGTACTAAACATCATCGAATTTAGCAATATTTTGACGTTTATCATCCCCTTTTCCTGTAAGTGATTTAAATAAAATATCATCGAATTAGGCAATATTTTGCCGTTTTTAAACGTTTTTGTGAATTTTCAGTTTATTGGTATTAATTCATTAAATATACGATAAAAATGATACAAACACGTAATTGATTAGATAATAACCTTAAATACTTCATTTTCATTCAACTATTTGTTTCTCGTTGAAATACTGAGTAAGATATTGAAAAGGGGAGAAGTTCGGTTTATATTGCATATATCGACGTTTCAACCGGAATAGAGCGGTTTTACGTGTACATCTTCCATCAGTAATATAAACGGAAACCCAGGAACATTTTAGTTAATTCTAATGTAAACACATTGATTTTTATCTTTAGTATTGGAAACAACATTGTCATATGTCTTTTCTTGGATCTAAATAATACGAAACCTCGCTTTATGATTCGAAGTTAAAATCCTCAAATTTGGTATAATAGTGACTTTTTTCACGTTTTTCATGTAGTTTGATATTACGTTAATATATTCATTTTTACCAATATTTCGATACTATTTCATGTAGTATAACGATATGTGATTTGGCCTTCATATCTCAGATTTTCGCATAATATTGCAGTTAAAGCAAGTTTTCTTGCATTTTGTTTCGTACTAAACATCATCGAATTTAGCAATATTTTGACGTTTATCATCTCCTTTTCCTTTATGTGATTTAAACAAAATATCATCGAATTATGCAATATTTTGCCGTTTTTCACCGTTTTTGTGAATTTTCAGTTTATTGATGGTAATTAAATAAATATACGATAAAAATGATGCAAACACGTAATTGATTAGAAATTAACCATAAATACCTCATTTTCAATCAAATATTTGTTTCTCGTTAAAATACAGAGTAAGATATTGAAAAGAGGAGAAGTTCGGTTTTTATTGCATATATCGACGTTTCAGCCATAATAGAGCAGTTTTACGTGTACATCTTCCATCGGTAATATAAACGGAAAATCAGGAACATTTTAGTTAATTCTAATGAAAACACATTGATTTTTATCTTTAGTATTGGAAACAACATTGGCATATGTCTTTTCTTGGATCTAAATAATACGACACGTCGCTTTATGATTCGAAGTTAAAATCCTCAAATTTGGTATAATAGTGACTTTTTTCACGTTTTTCATGTAGTTTGATATTACGTAAATATATTCATTTTTACCAATATTTCGATACTATTTCATGTAGTATCACGATATGTGATTTGGCCTCCATATCTCAGGTTTTCGCCTAATATTGCATTTTAAGCAAGTTTACTTGCATTTTGTTTCGTACTAAACATCATCGAATTTAGCAATATTTTGACGTTTATCATCCCCTTTTCCTTTATGTGATTTAAACAAAATATCATCGAATTAGGCAATATTTTGCAGTTTTTCAACGTTTTTGTCAATTTTCAGTTTATTGTTGTTAATTTATTAAATATACGACAAAAATGATGCAAACACGTAATTGAATAGAAATTAACCATAAATACCAAATTTTCAATCAACTATTTGTTTCTCGTTAAAATACTGAGTAAGATATTTAAAAGGGGAGAAGTTCGGTTTTTATTGCATATATCGACGTTTCAACCGGAATAGAGCGGTTTTACGTGTACATCTTCCATCGGTAATATAAACGGAAAATCCGTTACATTTTAGTTAATTCTAATGAAAACACATTGATTTTTATCATTTGTATTGGAAACAACATTGTCATATGTCTTTTCTTGGATCTAAATAATACGAAACCACGCTTTATAATTTGAAGTTAAAATCCTCAAATTTGGTATAATAGTGACTTTTTTCACGTTTTTAATTTAGTTTGATATTACGTAAATATATTCATTTTTACCAATATTTCGATACTATTTCATGTTGTATCACGATATGTGATTTGGCCTTCATGTCTCAGATTTTTGCATAATATTGCATTTTAAGCAAGTTTTCTTGCATTTTGTTTCGTACTAAACATCATCGAATTTAGCAATATTTTGACGTTTATCATCCCCTTTTCCTGTAAGTGATTTAAATAAAATATCATCGAATTAGGCAATATTTTGCCGTTTTTGTGAATTTTCAGTTTATTGGTATTAATTCATTAAATATACGATAAAAATGATACAAACACGTAATTGATTAGATAATAACCTTAAATACTTCATTTTCATTCAACTATTTGTTTCTCGTTGAAATACTGAGTAAGATATTGAAAAGGGGAGAAGTTCGGTTTATATTGCATATATCGACGTTTCAACCGGAATAGAGCGGTTTTACGTGTACATCTTCCATCAGTAATATAAACGGAAACCCAGGAACATTTTAGTTAATTCTAATGTAAACACATTGATTTTTATCTTTAGTATTGGAAACAACATTGTCATATGTCTTTTCTTGGATCTAAATAATACGAAACCTCGCTTTATGATTCGAAGTTAAAATCCTCAAATTTGGTATAATAGTGACTTTTTTCACGTTTTTCATGTAGTTTGATATTACGTTAATATATTCATTTTTACCAATATTTCGATACTATTTCATGTAGTATAACGATATGTGATTTGGCCTTCATATCTCAGATTTTCGCATAATATTGCAGTTAAAGCAAGTTTTCTTGCATTTTGTTTCGTACTAAACATCATCGAATTTAGCAATATTTTGACGTTTATCATCTCCTTTTCCTTTATGTGATTTAAACAAAATATCATCGAATTATGCAATATTTTGCCGTTTTTCACCGTTTTTGTGAATTTTCAGTTTATTGATGGTAATTAAATAAATATACGATAAAAATGATGCAAACACGTAATTGATTAGAAATTAACCATAAATACCTCATTTTCAATCAAATATTTGTTTCTCGTTAAAATACAGAGTAAGATATTGAAAAGAGGAGAAGTTCGGTTTTTATTGCATATATCGACGTTTCAGCCATAATAGAGCAGTTTTACGTGTACATCTTCCATCGGTAATATAAACGGAAAATCAGGAACATTTTAGTTAATTCTAATGAAAACACATTGATTTTTATCTTTAGTATTGGAAACAACATTGGCATATGTCTTTTCTTGGATCTAAATAATACGACACGTCGCTTTATGATTCGAAGTTAAAATCCTCAAATTTGGTATAATAGTGACTTTTTTCACGTTTTTCATGTAGTTTGATATTACGTAAATATATTCATTTTTACCAATATTTCGATACTATTTCATGTAGTATCACGATATGTGATTTGGCCTCCATATCTCAGGTTTTCGCCTAATATTGCATTTTAAGCAAGTTTACTTGCATTTTGTTTCGTACTAAACATCATCGAATTTAGCAATATTTTGACGTTTATCATCCCCTTTTCCTTTATGTGATTTAAACAAAATATCATCGAATTAGGCAATATTTTGCAGTTTTTCAACGTTTTTGTCAATTTTCAGTTTATTGTTGTTAATTTATTAAATATACGACAAAAATGATGCAAACACGTAATTGATTAGAAATTAACCATAAATACCAAATTTTCAATCAACTATTTGTTTCTCGTTAAAATACTGAGTAAGATATTTAAAAGGGGAGAAGTTCGGTTTTTATTGCATATATCGACGTTTCAACCGGAATAGAGCGGTTTTACGTGTACATCTTCCATCGGTAATATAAACGGAAAATCCGTTACATTTTAGTTAATTCTAATGAAAACACATTGATTTTTATCATTTGTATTGGAAACAACATTGTCATATGTCTTTTCTTGGATCTAAATAATACGAAACCACGCTTTATAATTTGAAGTTAAAATCCTCAAATTTGGTATAATAGTGACTTTTTTCAGGTTTTTTAATTTAGTTTGATATTACGTAAATATATTCATTTTTTCCAATATTTCGATACTATTTCATGTTGTATCACGATATGTGATTTGGACTTCATGTCTCAGATTTTTGCATAATATTGCATTTTAAGCAAGTTTTCTTGCATTTTGTTTCGTACTAAACATCATCGAATTTAGCAATATTTTGACGTTTATCATCCCCTTTTCCTGTAAGTGATTTAAATAAAATATCATCGAATTAGGCAATATTTTGCCGTTTTTAAACGTTTTTGTGAATTTTCAGTTTATTGGTATTAATTCATTAAATATACGATAAAAATGATACAAACACGTAATTGATTAGATAATAACCTTAAATACTTCATTTTCATTCAACTATTTGTTTCTCGTTGAAATACTGAGTAAGATATTGAAAAGGGGAGAAGTTCGGTTTATATTGCATATATCGACGTTTCAACCGGAATAGAGCGGTTTTACGTGTACATCTTCCATCAGTAATATAAACGGAAAATCAGGAACATTTTAGTTAATTCTAATGTAAACACATTGATTTTTATCTTTAGTATTGGAAACAACATTGTCATATGTCTTTTCTTGGATCTAAATAATACGAAACCTCGCTTTATGATTCGAAGTTAAAATCCTCAAATTTGGTATAATAGTGACTTTTTTCACGTTTTTCATGTAGTTTGATATTACGTTAATATATTCATTTTTACCAATATTTCGATACTATTTCATGTAGTATCACGATATGTGATTTGGCCTTCATATCTCAGATTTTCGCATAATATTGCATTTTAAGCAAGTTTTCTTGCATTTTGTTTCGTACATCATCATCGAATTTAGCAATATTTTGACGTTTATCATCTCCTTTTCCTTTATGTGATTTAAACAAAATATCATCGAATTATGCAATATTTTGCCGTTTTTCACCGTTTTTGTGAATTTTCAGTTTATTGTTGTTAATTAAATAAATATACGATAAAAATGATGCAAACACGTAATTGATTAGAAATTAACCATAAATACCTCATTTTCAATCAAATATTTGTTTCTCGTTAAAATACAGAGTAAGATATTGAAAATAGGAGAAGTTCGGTTTTTATTGCATATATCGACGTTTCAGCCGGAATAGAGCAGTTTTACGTGTACATCTTCCATCGGTAATATAAACGGAAAATCAGGAACATTTTAGTTAATTCTAATGAAAACACATTGATTTTTATCATTTGTATTGGAAACAACATTGTCATATGTCTTTTCTTGGATCTAAATAATACGACACGTCGCTTTATGATTCGAAGTTAAAATCCTCAAATTTGGTATAATAGTGACTTTTTTCACGTTTTTAATGTAGTTTGATATTACGTAAATATATTCATTTTTACCAATATTTCGATACTATTTAATGTAGTATCACGATATGTGATTTGGCCTCCATATCTCAGGTTTTCGCCTAATATTGCATTTTAAGCAAGTTTACTTGCATTTTGTTTCGTACTAAACATCATCGAATTTAGCAATATTTTGACGTTTATCATCCCCTTTTCCTTTATGTGATTTAAACAAAATATCATCGAATTAGGCAATATTTTGCCGTTTTTCAACGTTTATGTCAATTTTCAGTTTATTGTTGTTAATTTATTAAATATACGATAAAAATGATGCAAACACGTAATTGATTAGAAATTAACCATAAATACCAAATTTTCAATCAACTATTTGTTTCTCGTTAAAATACTGAGTAAGATATTGAAAAGGGGAGAAGTTCGGTTTTTATTGCATATATCGACGTTTCAACCGGAATAGAGCGGTTTTACGTGTACATCTTCCATCGGTAATATAAACGGAAAATCAGTTACATTTTAGTTAATTCTAAAGAAAACACATTGATTTTTATCATTTGTATTGGAAACAACATTGTCATATGTCTTTTCTTGGATCTAAATAATACGAAACCACGCTTTATAATTTGAAGTTAAAATCCTCAAATTTGGTATAATAGTGACTTTTTTCACGTTTTTAATTTAGTTTGATATTACGTAAATATATTCATTTTTACCAATATTTCGATACTATTTCATGTTGTATCACGATATGTGATTTGGCCTTCATATCTCAGATTTTTGCATAATATTGCATTTTAAGCAAGTTTTCTTGCATTTTGTTTCGTACTAAACATCATCGAATTTCGCAATATTTTGACGTTTATGATCCCCTTTTCCTGTAAGTGATTTAAATAAAATATAATCGAATTAGGCAATATTTTGCCGTTTTTAAACGTTTTTGTGAATTTTCAGTTTATTGGTATTAATTCATTAAATATACGATAAAAATGATACAAACACGTAATTGATTAGATAATAACCATAAATACCAAATTTTCAATCAACTATTTGTTTCTCGTTAAAATACTGAGTAAGATATTGAAAAGGGGAGAAGTTCGGTTTATATTGCATATATCGACGTTTCAACCGGAATAGAGCGGTTTTACGTGTACATCTTCCATCAGTAATATAAACGGAAAATCAGGAACATTTTAGTTAATTCTAATGTAAACACATTGATTTTTATCTTTAGTATTGGAAACAACATTGTCATATGTCTTTTCTTGGATCTAAATAATACGAAACCTCGCTTTATGATTCGAAGTTAAAATCCTCTAATTTGGTATAATAGTGACTTTTTTCACGTTTTTCATGTAGTTTGATATTACGTTAATATATTCATTTTTACCAATATTTCGATACTATTTCATGTAGTATCACGATATGTGATTTGGCCTTCATATCTCAGATTTTCGCATAATATTGCATTTAAAGCAAGTTTTCTTGCATTTTGTTTCGTACTAAACATCATCGAATTTAGCAATATTTTGACGTTTATCATCTCCTTTTCCTTTATGTGATTTAAACAAAATATCATCGAATTATGCAATATTTTGCCGTTTTTCACCGTTTTTGTGAATTTTCAGTTTATTGTTGTTAACTAAATAAATATAAGTGATTTAAACAAAATATCATCGAATTAGGCAATATTTTGCCGTTTTTAAACGTTTTTGTGAATTTTCAGTTTATTGGTATTATTTCATTAAATATACGATAAAAATGATACAAACACGTAATTGATTAGATAATAACCTTAAATACTTCATTTTCAATCAACTATTTGTTTCTCGTTGAAATACTGAGTAAGATATTGAAAAGGGGAGAAGTTCGGTTTATATTGCATATATCGACGTTTCAACCGGAATAGAGCGGTTTTACGTGTACATCTTCCATCGGTAATATAAACGGAAAATCAGGAACATTTTAGTTAATTCTAATGTAAACACATTGATTTTTATCTTTAGTATTGGAAACAACATTGTCATATGTCTTTTCTTGGATCTAAATAATACGAAACCTCGCTTTATGATTCGAAGTTAAAATCCTCAAATTTGGTATAATAGTGACTTTTTTCACGTTTTTCATGTAGTTTGATATTACGTTAATATATTCATTTTTACCAATATTTCGATACTATTTCATGTAGTATCACGATATGTGATTTGGCCTTCATATCTCAGATTTTCGCATAATATTGCATTTAAAGCAAGTTTTCTTGCATTTTGTTTCGTACTAAACATCATCGAATTTAGCAATATTTTGACGTTTATCATCTCCTTTTCCTTTATGTGATTTAAACAAAATATCATCGAATTATGCAATATTTTGCCGTTTTTCACCGTTTTTGTGAATTTTCAGTTTATTGATGGTAATTAAATAAATATACGATAAAAATGATGCAAACACGTAATTGATTAGAAATTAACCATAAATACCTCATTTTCAATCAAATATTTGTTTCCCGTTAAAATACAGAGTAAGATATTGAAAAGAGGAGAAGTTCGGTTTTTATTGCATATATCGACGTTTCAGCCATAATAGAGCAGTTTTACGTGTACATCTTCCATCGGTAATATAAACGGAAAATCAGGAACATTTTAGTTAATTCTAATGAAAACACATTGATTTTTATCTTTAGTATTGGAAACAACATTGGCATATGTCTTTTCTTGGATCTAAATAATACGACACGTCGCTTTATGATTCGAAGTTAAAATCCTCAAATTTGGTATAATAGTGACTTTTTTCACGTTTTTCATGTAGTTTGATATTACGTAAATATATTCATTTTTACCAATATTTCGATACTATTTCATGTAGTATCACGATATGTGATTTGGCCTCCATATCTCAGGTTTTCGCCTAATATTGCATTTTAAGCAAGTTTACTTGCATTTTGTTTCGTACTAAACATCATCGAATTTAGCAATATTTTGACGTTTATCATCCCCTTTTCCTTTATGTGATTTAAACAAAATATCATCGAATTAGGCAATATTTTGCAGTTTTTCAACGTTTTTGTCAATTTTCAGTTTATTGTTGTTAATTTATTAAATATACGACAAAAATGATGCAAACACGTAATTGATTAGAAATTAACCATAAATACCAAATTTTCAATCAACTATTTGTTTCTCGTTAAAATACTGAGTAAGATATTTAAAAGGGGAGAAGTTCGGTTTTTATTGCATATATCGACGTTTCAACCGGAATAGAGCGGTTTTACGTGTACATCTTCCATCGGTAATATAAACGGAAAATCCGTTACATTTTAGTTAATTCTAATGAAAACACATTGATTTTTATCATTTGTATTGGAAACAACATTGTCATATGTCTTTTCTTGGATCTAAATAATACGAAACCACGCTTTATAATTTGAAGTTAAAATCCTCAAATTTGGTATAATAGTGACTTTTTTCAGGTTTTTTAATTTAGTTTGATATTACGTAAATATATTCATTTTTACCAATATTTCGATACTATTTCATGTTGTATCACGATATGTGATTTGGCCTTCATGTCTCAGATTTTTGCATAATATTGCATTTTAAGCAAGTTTTCTTGCATTTTGTTTCGTACTAAACATCATCGAATTTAGCAATATTTTGACGTTTATCATCCCCTTTTCCTGTAAGTGATTTAAATAAAATATCATCGAATTAGGCAATATTTTGCCGTTTTTGTGAATTTTCAGTTTATTGGTATTAATTCATTAAATATACGATAAAAATGATACAAACACGTAATTGATTAGATAATAACCTTAAATACTTCATTTTCATTCAACTATTTGTTTCTCGTTGAAATACTGAGTAAGATATTGAAAAGGGGAGAAGTTCGGTTTATATTGCATATATCGACGTTTCAACCGGAATAGAGCGGTTTTACGTGTACATCTTCCATCAGTAATATAAACGGAAACCCAGGAACATTTTAGTTAATTCTAATGTAAACACATTGATTTTTATCTTTAGTATTGGAAACAACATTGTCATATGTCTTTTCTTGGATCTAAATAATACGAAACCTCGCTTTATGATTCGAAGTTAAAATCCTCAAATTTGGTATAATAGTGACTTTTTTCACGTTTTTCATGTAGTTTGATATTACGTTAATATATTCATTTTTACCAATATTTCGATACTATTTCATGTAGTATAACGATATGTGATTTGGCCTTCATATCTCAGATTTTCGCATAATATTGCAGTTAAAGCAAGTTTTCTTGCATTTTGTTTCGTACTAAACATCATCGAATTTAGCAATATTTTGACGTTTATCATCTCCTTTTCCTTTATGTGATTTAAACAAAATATCATCGAATTATGCAATATTTTGCCGTTTTTCACCGTTTTTGTGAATTTTCAGTTTATTGATGGTAATTAAATAAATATACGATAAAAATGATGCAAACACGTAATTGATTAGAAATTAACCATAAATACCTCATTTTCAATCAAATATTTGTTTCTCGTTAAAATACAGAGTAAGATATTGAAAAGAGGAGAAGTTCGGTTTTTATTGCATATATCGACGTTTCAGCCATAATAGAGCAGTTTTACGTGTACATCTTCCATCGGTAATATAAACGGAAAATCAGGAACATTTTAGTTAATTCTAATGAAAACACATTGATTTTTATCTTTAGTATTGGAAACAACATTGGCATATGTCTTTTCTTGGATCTAAATAATACGACACGTCGCTTTATGATTCGAAGTTAAAATCCTCAAATTTGGTATAATAGTGACTTTTTTCACGTTTTTCATGTAGTTTGATATTACGTAAATATATTCATTTTTACCAATATTTCGATACTATTTCATGTAGTATCACGATATGTGATTTGGCCTCCATATCTCAGGTTTTCGCCTAATATTGCATTTTAAGCAAGTTTACTTGCATTTTGTTTCGTACTAAACATCATCGAATTTAGCAATATTTTGACGTTTATCATCCCCTTTTCCTTTATGTGATTTAAACAAAATATCATCGAATTAGGCAATATTTTGCAGTTTTTCAACGTTTTTGTCAATTTTCAGTTTATTGTTGTTAATTTATTAAATATACGACAAAAATGATGCAAACACGTAATTGATTAGAAATTAACCATAAATACCAAATTTTCAATCAACTATTTGTTTCTCGTTAAAATACTGAGTAAGATATTTAAAAGGGGAGAAGTTCGGTTTTTATTGCATATATCGACGTTTCAACCGGAATAGAGCGGTTTTACGTGTACATCTTCCATCGGTAATATAAACGGAAAATCCGTTACATTTTAGTTAATTCTAATGAAAACACATTGATTTTTATCATTTGTATTGGAAACAACATTGTCATATGTCTTTTCTTGGATCTAAATAATACGAAACCACGCTTTATAATTTGAAGTTAAAATCCTCAAATTTGGTATAATAGTGACTTTTTTCAGGTTTTTTAATTTAGTTTGATATTACGTAAATATATTCATTTTTTCCAATATTTCGATACTATTTCATGTTGTATCACGATATGTGATTTGGCCTTCATGTCTCAGATTTTTGCATAATATTGCATTTTAAGCAAGTTTTCTTGCATTTTGTTTCGTACTAAACATCATCGAATTTAGCAATATTTTGACGTTTATCATCCCCTTTTCCTGTAAGTGATTTAAATAAAATATCATCGAATTAGGCAATATTTTGCCGTTTTTAAACGTTTTTGTGAATTTTCAGTTTATTGGTATTAATTCATTAAATATACGATAAAAATGATACAAACACGTAATTGATTAGATAATAACCTTAAATACTTCATTTTCATTCAACTATTTGTTTCTCGTTGAAATACTGAGTAAGATATTGAAAAGGGGAGAAGTTCGGTTTATATTGCATATATCGACGTTTCAACCGGAATAGAGCGGTTTTACGTGTACATCTTCCATCAGTAATATAAACGGAAAATCAGGAACATTTTAGTTAATTCTAATGTAAACACATTGATTTTTATCTTTAGTATTGGAAACAACATTGTCATATGTCTTTTCTTGGATCTAAATAATACGAAACCTCGCTTTATGATTCGAAGTTAAAATCCTCAAATTTGGTATAATAGTGACTTTTTTCACGTTTTTCATGTAGTTTGATATTACGTTAATATATTCATTTTTACCAATATTTCGATACTATTTCATGTAGTATCACGATATGTGATTTGGCCTTCATATCTCAGATTTTCGCATAATATTGCATTTTAAGCAAGTTTTCTTGCATTTTGTTTCGTACATCATCATCGAATTTAGCAATATTTTGACGTTTATCATCTCCTTTTCCTTTATGTGATTTAAACAAAATATCATCGAATTATGCAATATTTTGCCGTTTTTCACCGTTTTTGTGAATTTTCAGTTTATTGTTGTTAATTAAATAAATATACGATAAAAATGATGCAAACACGTAATTGATTAGAAATTAACCATAAATACCTCATTTTCAATCAAATATTTGTTTCTCGTTAAAATGCAGAGTAAGATATTGAAAATAGGAGAAGTTCGGTTTTTATTGCATATATCGACGTTTCAGCCGGAATAGAGCAGTTTTACGTGTACATCTTCCATCGGTAATATAAACGGAAAATCAGGAACATTTTAGTTAATTCTAATGAAAACACATTGATTTTTATCATTTGTATTGGAAACAACATTGTCATATGTCTTTTCTTGGATCTAAATAATACGACACGTCGCTTTATGATTCGAAGTTAAAATCCTCAAATTTGGTATAATAGTGACTTTTTTCACGTTTTTAATGTAGTTTGATATTACGTAAATATATTCATTTTTACCAATATTTCGATACTATTTAATGTAGTATCACGATATGTGATTTGGCCTCCATATCTCAGGTTTTCGCCTAATATTGCATTTTAAGCAAGTTTACTTGCATTTTGTTTCGTACTAAACATCATCGAATTTAGCAATATTTTGACGTTTATCATCCCCTTTTCCTTTATGTGATTTAAACAAAATATCATCGAATTAGGCAATATTTTGCCGTTTTTCAACGTTTATGTCAATTTTCAGTTTATTGTTGTTAATTTATTAAATATACGATAAAAATGATGCAAACACGTAATTGATTAGAAATTAACCATAAATACCAAATTTTCAATCAACTATTTGTTTCTCGTTAAAATACTGAGTAAGATATTGAAAAGGGGAGAAGTTCGGTTTTTATTGCATATATCGACGTTTCAACCGGAATAGAGCGGTTTTACGTGTACATCTTCCATCGGTAATATAAACGGAAAATCAGTTACATTTTAGTTAATTCTAATGAAAACACATTGATTTTTATCATTTGTATTGGAAACAACATTGTCATATGTCTTTTCTTGGATCTAAATAATACGAAACCACGCTTTATAATTTGAAGTTAAAATCCTCAAATTTGGTATAATAGTGACTTTTTTCACGTTTTTTAATTTAGTTTGATATTACGTAAATATATTCATTTTTACCAATATTTCGATACTATTTCATGTTGTATCACGATATGTGATTTGGCCTTCATATCTCAGATTTTTGCATAATATTGCATTTTAAGCAAGTTTTCTTGCATTTTGTTTCGTACTAAACATCATCGAATTTCGCAATATTTTGACGTTTATGATCCCCTTTTCCTGTAAGTGATTTAAATAAAATATAATCGAATTAGGCAATATTTTGCCGTTTTTAAACGTTTTTGTGAATTTTCAGTTTATTGGTATTAATTCATTAAATATACGATAAAAATGATACAAACACGTAATTGATTAGATAATAACCATAAATACCAAATTTTCAATCAACTATTTGTTTCTCGTTAAAATACTGTGTAAGATATTGAAAAGGGGAGAAGTTCGGTTTATATTGCATATATCGACGTTTCAACCGGAATAGAGCGGTTTTACGTGTACATCTTCCATCAGTAATATAAACGGAAAATCAGGAACATTTTAGTTAATTCTAATGTAAACACATTGATTTTTATCTTTAGTATTGGAAACAACATTGTCATATGTCTTTTCTTGGATCTAAATAATACGAAACCTCGCTTTATGATTCGAAGTTAAAATCCTCTAATTTGGTATAATAGTGACTTTTTTCACGTTTTTCATGTAGTTTGATATTACGTTAATATATTCATTTTTACCAATATTTCGATACTATTTCATGTAGTATCACGATATGTGATTTGGCCTTCATATCTCAGATTTTCGCATAATATTGCATTTAAAGCAAGTTTTCTTGCATTTTGTTTCGTACTAAACATCATCGAATTTAGCAATATTTTGACGTTTATCATCTCCTTTTCCTTTATGTGATTTAAACAAAATATCATCGAATTATGCAATATTTTGCCGTTTTTCACCGTTTTTGTGAATTTTCAGTTTATTGTTGTTAATTAAATAAATATAAGTGATTTAAACAAAATATCATCGAATTAGGCAATATTTTGCCGTTTTTAAACGTTTTTGTGAATTTTCAGTTTATTGGTATTATTTCATTAAATATACGATAAAAATGATACAAACACGTAATTGATTAGATAATAACCTTAAATACTTCATTTTCAATCAACTATTTGTTTCTCGTTGAAATACTGAGTAAGATATTGAAAAGGGGAGAAGTTCGGTTTATATTGCATATATCGACGTTTCAACCGGAATAGAGCGGTTTTACGTGTACATCTTCCATCGGTAATATAAACGGAAAATCAGGAACATTTTAGTTAATTCTAATGTAAACACATTGATTTTTATCTTTAGTATTGGAAACAACATTGTCATATGTCTTTTCTTGGATCTAAATAATACGAAACCTCGCTTTATGATTCGAAGTTAAAATCCTCAAATTTGGTATAATAGTGACTTTTTTCACGTTTTTCATGTAGTTTGATATTACGTTAATATATTCATTTTTACCAATATTTCGATACTATTTCATGTAGTATCACGATATGTGATTTGGCCTTCATATCTCAGATTTTCGCATAATATTGCATTTAAAGCAAGTTTTCTTGCATTTTGTTTCGTACTAAACATCATCGAATTTAGCAATATTTTGACGTTTATCATCTCCTTTTCCTTTATGTGATTTAAACAAAATATCATCGAATTATGCAATATTTTGCCGTTTTTCACCGTTTTTGTGAATTTTCAGTTTATTGATGGTAATTAAATAAATATACGATAAAAATGATGCAAACACGTAATTGATTAGAAATTAACCATAAATACCTCATTTTCAATCAAATATTTGTTTCTCGTTAAAATACAGAGTAAGATATTGAAAATAGGAGAAGTTCGGTTTTTATTGCATATATCGACGTTTCAGCCGGAACAGAGCAGTTTTACGTGTACATCTTCCATCGGTAATATAAACGGAAAATCAGGAACATTTTAGTTAATTCTAATGAAAACACATTGATTTTTATCATTTGTATTGGAAACAACATTGTCATATGTCTTTTCTTGGATCTAAATAATACGACACGTCGCTTTATGATTCGAAGTTAAAATCCTCAAATTTGGTATAATAGTGACTTTTTTCACGTTTTTAATGTAGTTTGATATTACGTAAATATATTCATTTTTACCAATATTTCGATACTATTTAATGTAGTATCACGATATGTGATTTGGCCTCCATATCTCAGGTTTTCGCCTAATATTGCATTTTAAGCAAGTTTACTTGCATTTTGTTTCGTACTAAACATCATCGAATTTAGCAATATTTTGACGTTTATCATCCCCTTTTCCTTTATGTGATTTAAACAAAATATCATCGAATTAGGCAATATTTTGCCGTTTTTCAACGTTTATGTCAATTTTCAGTTTATTGTTGTTAATTTATTAAATATACGATAAAAATGATGCAAACACGTAATTGATTAGAAATTAACCATAAATACCAAATTTTCAATCAACTATTTGTTTCTCGTTAAAATACTGAGTAAGATATTGAAAAGGGGAGAAGTTCGGTTTTTATTGCATATATCGACGTTTCAACCGGAATAGAGCGGTTTTACGTGTACTTCTTCCATCGGTAATATAAACGGAAAATCAGTTACATTTTAGTTAATTCTAATGAAAACACATTGATTTTTATCATTTGTATTGGAAACAACATTGTCATATGTCTTTTCTTGGATCTAAATAATACGAAACCACGCTTTATAATTTGAAGTTAAAATCCTCAAATTTGGTATAATAGTGACTTTTTTCACGTTTTTAATTTAGTTTGATATTACGTAAATATATTCATTTTTACCAATATTTCGATACTATTTGATGTTGTATCACGATATGTGATTTGGCCTTCATATCTCAGATTTTTGCATAATATTGCATTTTAAGCAAGTTTTCTTGCATTTTGTTTCGTACTAAACATCATCGAATTTCGCAATATTTTGACGTTTATGATCCCCTTTTCCTGTAAGTGATTTAAATAAAATATAATCGAATTAGGCAATATTTTGCCGTTTTTAAACGTTTTTGTGAATTTTCAGTTTATTGGTATTAATTCATTAAATATACGATAAAAATGATACAAACACGTAATTGATTAGATAATAACCATAAATACCAAATTTTCAATCAACTATTTGTTTCTCGTTAAAATACTGAGTAAGATATTGAAAAGGGGAGAAGTTCGGTTTATATTGCATATATCGACGTTTCAACCGGAATAGAGCGGTTTTACGTGTACATCTTCCATCAGTAATATAAACGGAAAATCAGGAACATTTTAGTTAATTCTAATGTAAACACATTGATTTTTATCTTTAGTATTGGAAACAACATTGTCATATGTCTTTTCTTGGATCTAAATAATACGAAACCTCGCTTTATGATTCGAAGTTAAAATCCTCAAATTTGGTATAATAGTGACTTTTTTCACGTTTTTCATGTAGTTTGATATTACGTTAATATATTCATTTTTACCAATATTTCGATACTATTTCATGTAGTATCACGATATGTGATTTGGCCTTCATATCTCAGATTTTCGCATAATATTGCATTTAAAGCAAGTTTTCTTGCATTTTGTTTCGTACTAAACATCATCGAATTTAGCAATATTTTGACGTTTATCATCTCCTTTTCCTTTATGTGATTTAAACAAAATATCATCGAATTATGCAATATTTTGCCGTTTTTCACCGTTTTTGTGAATTTTCAGTTTATTGTTGGTAATTAAATAAATATAAGTGATTTAAACAAAATATCATCGAATTAGGCAATATTTTGCCGTTTTTAAACGTTTTTGTGAATTTTCAGTTTATTGGTATTATTTCATTATATATACGATAAAAATGATACAAACACGTAATTGATTAGATAATAACCTTAAATACTTCATTTTCAATCAACTATTTGTTTCTCGTTGAAATACTGAGTAAGATATTGAAAAGGGGAGAAGTTCGGTTTATATTGCATATATCGACGTTTCAACCGGAATAGAGCGGTTTTACGTGTACATCTTCCATCGGTAATATAAACGGAAAATCAGGAACATTTTAGTTAATTCTAATGTAAACACATTGATTTTTATCTTTTGTATTGGAAACAACATTGTCATATGTCTTTTCTTGGATCTAAATAATACGAAACCTCGCTTTATGATTTGAAGTTAAAATCCTCAAATTTGGTATAATAGTGACTTTTTCACGTTTTTCATGTAGTTTGATATTACGTAAATGTATTCATTTTTACCAATATTTCGATACTATTTCATGTAGTATCACGATATGTGATTTGGCCTCCATATCTCAGATTTTCGCATAATATTGCATTTTATGCATGTTTTCTTGCATTTTGTTTCGTACTAAACATCATCGAATTTAGCAATATTTTGACGTTTATCATCCCCTTTTCCTTTATGTGATTTAAACAAAAAATCATCGAATTATGCAATATTTTACCGTTTTTCAACGTTTTGGTGAATTTTCAGTTTATTGTTGTTAATTTATTAAATATACGATAAAAATGATGCAAACACGTAATTGATTAGAAATTAACCATAAATACCTCGTTTTCAATCAACTATTTGTTTCTCGTTAAAATACTGAGTAAGATATTGAAAAGGGGAGAAGTTCGGTTTTTATTGCATATATCGACGTTTCAGACGGAATAGAGTAGTTTTACGTGTACATCTTCCATCGGTAATATAAACGGAAAATCAGGAACATTTTAGTTAATTCTAATGAAAACACATTGATTTTTATCATTTGTATTGGAAACAACATTGTCATATGTCTTTTCTTGGATCTAAATAATACGAAACCACACTTTATGATTCGAAGTTAAAATCCTCAAATTTGTTATAATAGTGACTTTTTTCACGTTTTTCATGTAGTTTGATATTACGTAAATATATTTATTTATACCAATATTTCGATACTATTTCATGTTGTATCACGATATGTGATTTGGCCTTCATATCTCAGATTTTCGCATAATATTGCATTTTAAGCAAGTTTTCTTGCATTGTGTTTCGTACTAAACATCATCGAATTTAGCAATATTTTGACGTTTATAATCCCCTTTTCCTGTAAGTGATTTAAACAAAATATCATCGAATTAGGCAATATTTTGCCGTTTTTAAACGTTTTTGTGAATTTCCAGTTTATTGGTATTAATTCATTAAATATACGAAAAAAATGATACAAACACGTAATTGAAAAAATAATAACCTTAAATACTTCATTTTCAATCATCTATTTGTTTCTCGTTGAAATACTGAGTAAGATATTGAAAAGGGGAGAAGTTCGGTTTTTATTGCATATATCGACGTTTCAACCGAAATAGAGTGGTTTTACGTGTACATCTTCCATCGGTAATATAAACGGAAAATCAGGAACATTTTAGTTAATTCTAATGAAAACACATTGATTTTTATCTTTTGTATTGGAAACAACATTGTCATATGTCTTTTCTTGGATCTAAATAATACGAAACGTCGCTTTATGATTTGAAGTTAAAATCCTCAAATTTGATATAATAGTGACTTTTTTCACGTTTTTCATATAGTTTGATATTACGTTAATATATTCATTTTGACCAATATTTCGATACTATTTCATGTAGTATCACGATATGTGATTTGGCCTTCATATATCAGATTTTTACATAATATTGCATTTAAAGCAAGTTTTCTTGCATTTTGTTTCGTACTAAACATCATCGAATTTAGCAATATTTTGACGTTTATCATCCCCTTTTCCTTTATGTGATTTAAACAAAATATCATCGAATTATGCAGTATTTTGCCGTTTTTCTCCGATTTTGTGAATTTTCTGTTTATTGTTGTTAATTAATTAAATATACGATAAAAATGATGCAACCACGTAATTGATTAGAAATTAACCATAAATACGTCATTTTCAATCAATTATTTGTTTCTCGTTAAAATACTGAGTAAGATATTGAAAAGGGGAGAAGTTCGGTTTTTATTGCATATATCGACGTTTCAGCCGGAATAGAGCAGTTTTACGTGTACATCTTCCATCGGTAATATAAACGGAAAATCAGGAACATTTTAGTTAATTCTAATGAAAACACATTGATTTTTATCATTTGTATTGGAAACAACATTGTCATATGTCTTTTCTTGGATCTAAATAATACGAAACCACGCTTTATAATTTGAAGTTAAAATCCTCAAATTTGGTATAATAGTGACTTTTTTCACGTTTTTAATTTTGTTTGATATTACGTAAATATATTCATTTATACCAATATTTCGATACTATTTCATGTTGTATCACGATATGTGATTTGGCCTTCATATCTCAGATTTTTGCATAATATTGCATTTTAAGCAAGTTTTCTTGCATTTTGTTTCGTACTAAACATCATCGAATTTAGCAATATTTTGACGTTTATCATCCCCTTTTCCTGTAAGTGATTTAAATAAAATATCATCGAATTAGGCAATATTTTGCCGTTTTTAAACGTTTTTGTGAATTTTCAGTTTATTGGTATTAATTCATTAAATATACGATAAAAATGATACAAACACGTAATTGATTAGATAATAACCTTAAATACCAAATTTTCAATCAACTATTTGTTTCTCGTTGAAATACTGAGTAAGATATTGAAAAGGGGAGAAGTTCGGTTTATATTGCATATATCGACGTTTCAACCGGAATAGAGCGGTTTTACGTGTACATCTTCCATCGGTAATATAAACGGAAAATCAGGAACATTTTAGTTAATTCTAATGAAAACACATTGATTTTTATCATTTGTATTGGAAACAACATTGTCATATGTCTTTTCTTGGATCTAAATAATACGAAACCACACTTTATGATTCGAAGTTAAAATCATCAAATTTGGTATAATAGTGACTTTTTTCACGTTTTTCATGTAGTTTGATATTACGTAAATATATTCATTTTTACCAATATTTCGATACTATTTCATGTTGTATCACGATATGTGATTTGGCCTTCATATCTCAGATTTTCGCATAATATTGCATTTTAAGCAAGTTTTCTTGCATTGTGTTTCGTACTAAACATCATCGAATTTAGCAATATTTTGACGTTTTTAATCCCCTTTTCCTGTAAGTGATTTAAACAAAATATCATCGAATTAGGCAATATTTTGCCGTTTTTAAACGTTTTTGTGAATTTCCAGTTTATTGGTATTAATTCATTAAATATACGATAAAAATGATACAAACACGTAATTGATTAGATAATAACCTTAAATACTTCATTTTCAATCATCTATTTGTTTCTCGTTGAAATACTGAGTAAGATATTGAAAAGGGGAGAAGTTCGGTTTTTATTGCATATATCGACGTTTCAACCGGAATAGAGTAGTTTTACGTGTACATCTTCCATCGGTAATATAAACGGAAAATCAGGAACATTTTAGTTAATTCTAATGAAAACACATTGATTTTTATCATTTGTATTGGAAACAACATTGTCATATGTCTTTTCTTGGATCTAAATAATACGAAACTACACTTTATGATTCGAAGTTAAAATCCTCAAATTTGGTATAATAGTGACTTTTTTCACGTTTTTAATTTAGTTTGATATTACGTAAATATATTCATTTTTACCAATATTTCGATACTATTTCATGTTGTATCACGACATGTGATTTGGCTTTCATATCTCAGATTTTTGCATAATATTGCATTTTAAGCAAGTTTTCTTGCATTTTGTTTCGTACTAAACATCATCGAATTTAGCAATATTTTGACGTTTATCATCCCCTTTTCCTGTAAGTGATTTAAATAAAATATCATCGAATTAGGCAATATTTTGCCGTTTTTAAACGTTTTTGTGAATTTTCAGTTTATTGGTATTAATTCATTAAATGTACGATACAAATGATACAAACACGTAATTGATTAGATAATAACCTTAAATACTTCATTTTCAATCAACTATTTGTTTCTCGTTGAAATACTGAGTAAGATATTGAAAAGGGGAGAAGTTCGGTTTATATTGCATATATCGACGTTTCAACCGGAATAGAGCGGTTTTACGTGTACATCTTCCATCAGTAAAATAAACGGAAAATCAGGAACATTTTAGTTAATTCTAATGTAAACACATTGATTTTTATCTTTAGTATTGGAAACAACATTGTCATATGTCTTTTCTTGGATCTAAATAATACGAAACCTCGCTTTATGATTCGAAGTTAAAATCCTCAAATTTGGTATAATAGTGACTTTTTTCACGTTTTTCATGTAGTTTGATATTACGTTAATATATTCATTTTTACCAATATTTCGATACTATTTCATGTAGTATCACGAAATGTGATTGCCCTTTATATCTCAGATTTTCGCATAATATTGCATTTTAAGCAAGTTTTCTTGCATTTTGTTTCGTACTAAACATCATTGAATTCGCAATATTTTGACGTTTATCATCCCCTTTTCCTTTATGTGATTTAAACAAAATATCATCGAATTATGCAATATTTTGCCGTTTTTCACCGTTTTTGTGAATTTTCAGTTTATTGTTGTTAATTAATTAAATATACGATAAAAATGATGGAAACACGTAATTGATCAGAAATTAACCATAAATACCTCATTTTCAATCAACTATTTATTTCTCGTTAAAATACTGAGTAAGATATTGAAAAGGGGAGAAGTTCGGTTTTTATTGCATATATCGACGTTTCAGCCGGAATAGAGCAGTTTTACGTGTACATCTTCCATCGGTAATATAAACGGAAAATCAGGAACATTTTAGTTAATTCTAATGAAAACACATTGATTTTTATCATTTGTATTGGAAACAACATTGTCATATGTCTTTTCTTGGATCTAAATAATACGAAACCACACTTTATGATTCGAAGTTAAAATCCTCAAATTTGGTATAATAGTGACTTTTTTCACGTTTTTCATGTAGTTTGATACTACGTAAATATATTCATTTTTACCAATATTTCGATACTATTTCCATGTTGTATCACGATATGTGATTTGGCCTTCATATCTCAGATTTTCGCATAATATTGCATTTTAAGCAAGTTTTCTTGCATTGTGTTTCGTACTAAACATCATCGAATTTAGCAATATTTTGACGTTTATAATCCCCTTTTCCTGTAAGTGATTTAAACAAAATATCATCGAATTGGGCAATATTTTGCCGTTTTTAAACGTTTTTGTGAATTTCCAGTTTATTGTTGTTAATTTATTAAATATACGACAAAAATGATGCAAACACGTAATTGATTAGAAATTAACCATAAATACCAAATTTTCAATCAACTATTTGTTTCTCGTTAAAATACTGAGTAAGATATTTAAAAGGGGAGAAGTTCGGTTTTTATTGCATATATTGACGTTTCAACCGGAATAGAGCGGTTTTACGTGTACATCTTCCATCGTTAATATAAACGGAAAATCAGGAACATTTTAGTTAATTCTAATGTAAACACATTGATTTTTATCATTTGTATTGGAAACAACATTGTCATATTTCTTTTCTTGGATCTAAATGATACGAAACCACGCTTTATAATTTGAAGTTAATATCCTCAAATTTGGTATAATAGTGACTTTTTTCACGTTTTTAATTTAGTTTGATATTACGTAAATATATTCATTTTTACCAATATTTCGATACTATTTCATGTTGTATAACGATATGTGATTTGGCCTTCATATCTCAGATTTTTGCATAATATTGCATTTTAAGGAAGTTTTCTTGCATTTTGTTTCGTACTAAACATCATCGAATTTAGCAATATTTTGACGTTTATCATCCCCTTTTCCTTTAAGTGATTTAAATAAAATATCATCGAATTAGGCAATATTTTGCCGTTTTTAAACGTTTTTGTGAATTTTCAGTTTATTGGTATTAATTCATTAAATATACGATAAAAATGATACAAACACGTAATTGATTAGATAATAACCTTAAATACTTCATTTTCAATCAACTATTTGTTTCTCGTTGAAATACTGAGTAAGATATTGAAAAGGGGAGAAGTTCGGTTTATATTGCATATATCGACGTTTCAACCGGAATAGAGCGGTTTTACGTGTACATCTTCCATCGGTAATATAAACGGAAAATCAGGAACATTTTTGTTAATTTTAATGTAAACACATTGATTTTTATCTTTTGTATTGGAAACAACATTGTCATATGTCTTTTCTTGGATCTAAATAATACGAAACCTCGCTTTATGATTTGAAGTTAAAATCCTCAAATTTGGTATAATAGTGACTTTTTTCACGTTTTCCATGTAGTTTGATATTACGTAAATGTATTCATTTTTACCAATATTTCGATACTATTTCATGTTGTATCACGATATGTGATTTGGCCTTCATATCTCAGATTTTTGCATAATATTGCATTTTAAGCAAGTTTTCTTGCATTTTGTTTCGTACTAAACATATCGAATTTAGCAATATTTTGACGTTTATCATCCCCTTTTCCTGTAAGTGTTTTAAATAAAATATCATCGAATTATGCAATATTTTACCGTTTTTCAACGTTTTGGTGAATTTTCAGTTTATTGTTGTTAATTTATTAAACATACGATAAAAATGATACAAACACATAATTGATTAGATAATAACCATAAATACTTCATTTTCAATCAACTATTTGTTTCTCGTTGAAATACTGAGTAAGATATTGAAAAGGGGAGAAGTTCGGTTTATATCGACGTTTCAACCGGAATAGAGCGGTTTTACGAGTACATCTTCCATCGGTAATATAAACGGAAAATCAGGAACATTTTAGTTAATTCTGATGTAAACACATTGATTTTTATCTTTTGTATTGGAAACAACATTGTCATATGTCTTTTCTTGGATCTAAATAATACGAAACCTCGCTTTATGATTCGAAGTTAAAATCCTCAAATTTGGTATAATAGTGACTTTTTTCACGTTTTTCATGTAGTTTGATATTACGTTAATATATTCATTTTACCAATATTTCGATACTATTTCATGTAGTATCACGATATGTGATTTGACCTTCATATATCAGATTTTCGCATAATATTGCATTTTAAGCAAGTTTTCTTGCATTTTGTTTCGCACTTAACATCATTGAATTTAGCAATATTTTGACGTTTATCATCCCCTTTTCCTTTATGTGATTTAAACAAAATATCATCGAATTATGCAATATTTTGCCGTTTTTCACCGTTTTTGTGAATTTTCAGTTTATTGTTGTTAATTAATTATATATACGATAAAAATGATGCAAACACGTAATTGATTAGAAATTAACCATAAATACCTCATTTTCAATCAACTATTTGTTTCTCGTTAAAATACTGAGTAAGATATTGAAAAGGGGAGAAGTTCGGTTTTTATTGCATATATCGACGTTTCAGCCGGAATAGAGCAGTTTTACGTGTACATCTTCCATCGGTAATATAAACGGAAAATCAGGAACATTTTAGTTAATTCTAATGAAAACACATTGATTTTTATCATTTGTATTGGAAACAACATTGTCATATGTCTTTTCTTGGATCTAAATAATACGAAACCACACTTTATGATTCGAAGTTAAAATCCTCAAATTTGGTATAATAGTGACTTTTTTCACGTTTTTCATGTAGTTTGATACTACGTAAATATATTCATTTTTACCAATATTTCGATACTTTTTCATGTTGTATCACGATATGTGATTTGGCCTTCATATCTCAGATTTTCGCATAATATTGCATTTTAAGCAAGTTTTCTTGCATTGTGTTTCGTACTAAACATCATCGAATTTAGCAATATTTTGACGTTTATAATCCCCTTTTCCTGTAAGTGATTTAAACAAAATATCATCGAATTAGGCAATATTTTTCCGTTTTTAAACGTTTTTGTGAATTTCCAGTTTATTGGTATTAATTCATTAAATTAAATTCATACGATAAAAATGATACAAACACGAAATTGAAAAAATAATAACCTTAAATACTTCATTTTCAATCATCTATTTGTTTCTCGTTGAAATACTGAGTAAGATATTGAAAAGGGGAGAAGTTCGGTTTTTATTGCATATATCGACGTTTCAACCGGAATAGAGTGGTTTTACGTGTACATCTTCCATCGGTAATATAAACGGAAAATCAGGAACATTTGAGTTAATTCTAATGAAAACACATTGATTTTTATCTTTTGTATTGAAAACAACATTGTCATATGTCTTTTCTTGGATCTAAATAATACGAAACGTCGCTTTATGATTTGAAGTTAAAATCCTCAAATTTGGTACAATAGTGACTTTTTTCACGTTTTTCATGTAGTTTGATATTACGTTAATATATTCATTTTTACCAATATTTCGATACTATTTCATGTAGTATAACGATATGTGATTTGGCCTTCATATCTCAGATTTTCGCATAATATTGCATTTTAAGCAAGTTTTCTTGCATTTTGTTTCGTACTAAACATCATCGAATTTAGCAATATTTTGACGTTTATCATCCCCTTTTCCTTTATGTGATTTAAACAAAATATCATCGAATTATGCAGTATTTTTGCCGTTTTTCTCCGATTTTGTGAATTTTCAGTTTATTGTTGTTAATTAATTAAATATACGATAAAAATGATGCAAACACGTAATTGATTAGAAATTAACCATAAATACCTCATTTTCAATCAATTATTTGTTTCTCGTTAAAATACTGAGTAAGATATTGTAAAGGGGAGAAGTTCGGTTTTTATTGTATATATCGACGTTTCAACCGGAATAGAGCAGTTTTACGTGTACATCTTCCATCGGTAATATAAACGGAAAATCAGGAACATTTTAGTTAATTTTAATGAAAACACATTGATTTTTATCATTTGTATTGGAAACAACATTGTCATATGTCTTTTATTGGATCTAAATAATACGAAACCACGCTTTATAATTTGAAGTTAAAATCCTCAAATTTGGTATAATAGTGACTTTTTTCACGTTTTTAATGTAGTTTGATATTACGTAAATATATTCATTTTTACCAATATTTCGATACTATTTCATGTTGTATCACGATATGTGATTTGGCCTTCATATCTCAGATTTTCGCATAATATTGCATTTTAAGCAAGTTTTCTTGCATTGTGTTTCGTACTAAACATCATCGAATTTAGCAATATTTTGACGTTTTTAATCCCCTTTTCCTGTAAGTGATTTAAACAAAATATCATCGAATTAGGCAATATTTTGCCGTTTTTAAACGTTTTTGTGAATTTCCAGTTTATTGGTATTAATTCATTAAATATACGATAAAAATGATACAAACACGTAATTGATTAGATAATAACCTTAAATACTTCATTTTCAATCATCTATTTGTTTCTCGTTGAAATACTGAGTAAGATATTGAAAAGGGGAGAAGTTCGGTTTATATTGCATATATCGACGTTTCAACCGGAATAGAGCGGTTTTACGTGTACATCTTCCATCAGTAAAATAAACAGAAAATCAGGAACATTTTAGTTAATTCTAATGTAAACACATTGATTTTTATCTTTAGTATTGGAAACAACATTGTCATATGTCTTTTCTTGGATCTAAATAATACGAAACCTCGCTTTATGATTCGAAGTTAAAATCCTCAAATTTGGTATAATAGTGACTTTTTTCACGTTTTTCATGTAGTTTGATATTACGTTAATATATTCATTTTTACCAATATTTCGATACTATTTCATGTAGTATCACGAAATGTGATTGCCCTTTATATCTCAGATTTTCGCATAATATTGCATTTTAAGCAAGTTTTCTTGCATTTTGTTTCGTACTAAACATCATTGAATTTGCAATATTTTGACGTTTATCATCCCCTTTTCCTTTATGTGATTTAAACAAAATATCATCGAATTATGCAATATTTTGCCGTTTTTCACCGTTTTTGTGAATTTTCAGTTTATTGTTGTTAATTAATTAAATATACGATAAAAATGATGGAAACACGTAATTGATCAGAAATTAACCATAAATACCTCATTTTCAATCAACTATTTATTTCTCGTTAAAATACTGAGTAAGATATTGAAAAGGGGAGAAGTTCGGTTTTTATTGCATATATCGACGTTTCAGCCGGAATAGAGCAGTTTTACGTGTACATCTTCCATCGGTAATATAAACGGAAAATCAGGAACATTTTAGTCAATTCTAATGAAAACACATTGATTTTTATCATTTGTATTGGAAACAACATTGTCATATGTCTTTTCTTGGATCTAAATAATACGAAACCACACTTTATGATTCGAAGTTAAAATCCTCAAATTTGGTATAATAGTGACTTTTTTCACGTTTTTCATGTAGTTTGATACTACGTAAATATATTCATTTTTACCAATATTTCGATACTATTTCCATGTTGTATCACGATATGTGATTTGGCCTTCATATATCAGATTTTCGCATAATATTGCATTTTAAGCAAGTTTTCTTGCATTGTGTTTCGTACTAAACATCATCGAATTTAGCAATATTTTGACGTTTATAATCCCCTTTTCCTGTAAGTGATTTAAACAAAATATCATCGAATTGGGCAATATTTTGCCGTTTTTAAACGTTTTTGTGAATTTCCAGTTTATTGTTGTTAATTTATTAAATATACGACAAAAATGATGCAAACACGTAATTGATTAGAAATTAACCATAAATACCAAATTTTCAATCAACTATTTGTTTCTCGTTAAAATACTGAGTAAGATATTTAAAAGGGGAGAAGTTCGGTTTTTATTGCATATATCGACGTTTCAACCGGAATAGAGCGGTTTTACGTGTACATCTTCCATCGTTAATATAAACGGAAAATCAGGAACATTTTAGTTAATTCTAATGTAAACACATTGATTTTTATCTTTTGTATTGGAAACAACATTGTCATATGTCTTTTCTTGGATCTAAATAATACGAAACCTCGCTTTATGATTCGAAGTTAAAATCCTCAAATTTGGTATAATAGTGACTTTTTTCACGTTTTTCATGTAGTTTGATATTACGTTAATATATTCATTTTACCAATATTTCGATACTATTTCATGTAGTATCACGATATGTGATTTGACCTTCATATATCAGATTTTCGCATAATATTGCATTTTAAGCAAGTTTTCTTGCATTTTGTTTCGCACTTAACATCATTGAATTTAGCAATATTTTGACGTTTATCATCCCCTTTTCCTTTATGTGATTTAAACAAAATATCATCGAATTATGCAATATTTTGCCGTTTTTCACCGTTTTTGTGAATTTTCAGTTTATTGTTGTTAATTAATTATATATACGATAAAAATGATGCAAACACGTAATTGATTAGAAATTAACCATAAATACCTCATTTTCAATCAACTATTTGTTTCTCGTTAAAATACTGAGTAAGATATTGAAAAGGGGAGAAGTTCGGTTTTTATTGCATATATCGACGTTTCACCTGGAATAGAGCAGTTTTACGTGTACATCTTCCATCGGTAATATAAACGGAAAATCAGGAACATTTTAGTTAATTCTAATGAAAACACATTGATTTTTATCATTTGTATTGGAAACAACATTGTCATATGTCTTTTCTTGGATCTAAATAATACGAAACCACACTTTATGATTCGAAGTTAAAATCCTCAAATTTGGTATAATAGTGACATTTTTCACGTTTTTCATGTAGTTTGATACTACGTAAATATATTCATTTTTACCAATATTTCGATACTTTTTCATGTTGTATCACGATATGTGATTTGGCCTTCATATCTCAGATTTTCGCATAATATTGCATTTTAAGCAAGTTTTCTTGCATTGTGTTTCGTACTAAACATCATCGAATTTAGCAATATTTTGACGTTTATAATCCCCTTTTCCTGTAAGTGATTTAAACAAAATATCATCGAATTAGGCAATATTTTTCCGTTTTTAAACGTTTTTGTGAATTTCCAGTTTATTGGTATTAATTCATTAAATTAAATTCATACGATAAAAATGATACAAACACGAAATTGAAAAAATAATAACCTTAAATACTTCATTTTCAATCATCTATTTGTTTCTCGTTGAAATACTGAGTAAGATATTGAAAAGGGGAGAAGTTCGGTTTTTATTGCATATATCGACGTTTCAACCGGAATAGAGTGGTTTTACGTGTACATCTTCCATCGGTAATATAAACGGAAAATCAGGAACATTTGAGTTAATTCTAATGAAAACACATTGATTTTTATCTTTTGTATTGAAAACAACATTGTCATATGTCTTTTCTTGGATCTAAATAATACGAAACGTCGCTTTATGATTTGAAGTTAAAATCCTCAAATTTGGTACAATAGTGACTTTTTTCACGTTTTTCATGTAGTTTGATATTACGTTAATATATTCATTTTTACCAATATTTCGATACTATTTCATGTAGTATAACGATATGTGATTTGGCTTTCATATCTCAGATTTTCGCATAATATTGCATTTTAAGCAAGTTTTCTTGCATTTTGTTTCGTACTAAACATCATCGAATTTAGCAATATTTTGACGTTTATCATCCCCTTTTCCTTTATGTGATTTAAACAAAATATCATCGAATTATGCAGTATTTTTGCCGTTTTTCTCCGATTTTGTGAATTTTCAGTTTATTGTTGTTAATTAATTAAATATACGATAAAAATGATGCAAACACGTAATTGATTAGAAATTAACCATAAATACCTCATTTTCAATCAATTATTTGTTTCTCGTTAAAATACTGAGTAAGATATTGTAAAGGGGAGAAGTTCGGTTTTTATTGTATATATCGACGTTTCAACCGGAATAGAGCAGTTTTACGTGTACATCTTCCATCGGTAATATAAACGGAAAATCAGGAACATTTTAGTTAATTTTAATGAAAACACATTGATTTTTATCATTTGTATTGGAAACAACATTGTCATATGTCTTTTCTTGGATCTAAATAATACGAAACCACGCTTTATAATTTGAAGTTAAAATCCTCAAATTTGGTATAATAGTGACTTTTTTCACGTTTTTAATGTAGTTTGATATTACGTAAATATATTGATTTTTACCAATATTTCGATACTATTTCATGTTGTATCACGATATGTGATTTGGCCTTCATATCTCAGATTTTCGCATAATATTGCATTTTAAGCAAGTTTTCTTGCATTGTGTTTCGTACTAAACATCATCGAATTTAGCAATATTTTGACGTTTTTAATCCCTTTTCCTGTAAGTGATTTAAACAAAATATCATCGAATTAGGCAATATTTTGCCGTTTTTAAACGTTTTTGTGAATTTCCAGTTTATTGGTATTAATTCATTAAATATACGATAAAAATGATACAAACACGTAATTGATTAGATAATAACCTTAAATACTTCATTTTCAATCATCTATTTGTTTCTCGTTGAAATACTGAGTAAGATATTGAAAAGGGGAGAAGTTCGGTTTTTATTGCATATATCGACGTTTCAACCGGAATAGAGTAGTTTTACGTGTACATCTTCCATCGGTAATATAAACGGAAAATCAGGAACATTTTAGTTAATTCTAATGAAAACACATTGATTTTTATCATTTGTATTGGAAACAACATTGTCATATGTCTTTTCTTGGATCTAAATAATACGAAACCACACTTTATGATTCGAAGTTAAAATCCTCAAATTTGGTATAATAGTGACTTTTTTCACGTTTTTAATTTAGTTTGATATTACGTAAATATATTCATTTTACCAATATTTCGATACTATTTCATGTTGTATCACGATATGTGATTTGGCTTTCATATCTCAGATTTTTGCATAATATTGCATTTTAAGCAAGTTTTCTTGCATTTTGTTTCGTACTAAACATCATCGAATTTAGCAATATTTTGACGTTTATCATCCCCTTTTCCTGTAAGTGATTTAAATAAAATATCATCGAATTAGGCAATATTTTGCCGTTTTTAAACGTTTTTGTGAATTTTCAGTTTATTGGTATTAATTCATTAAATGTACGATACAAATGATACAAACACGTAATTGATTAGATAATAACCTTAAATACTTCATTTTCAATCAACTATTTGTTTCTCGTTGAAATACTGAGTAAGATATTGAAAAGGGGAGAAGTTCGGTTTATATTGCATATATCGACGTTTCAACCGGAATAGAGCGGTTTTACGTGTACATCTTCCATCAGTAAAATAAACGGAAAATCAGGAACATTTTAGTTAATTCTAATGTAAACACATTGATTTTTATCTTTAGTATTGGAAACAACATTGTCATATGTCTTTTCTTGGATCTAAATAATACGAAACCTCGCTTTATGATTCGAAGTTAAAATCCTCAAATTTGGTATAATAGTGACTTTTTTCACGTTTTTCATGTAGTTTGATATTACGTTAATATATTCATTTTTACCAATATTTCGATACTATTTCATGTAGTATCACAATATGTGATTTGGCCTTCATATCTCAGATTTTCGCATAATATTGCATTTTAAGCAAGTTTTCTTGCATTTTGTTTCGTACTAAACATCATCGAATTTAGCAATATTTTGACGTTTATCATCCCCCTTTTCCTTTATGTGATTTAAACAAAATATCATCGAATTATGCAATATTTTGCCGTTTTTCACCGTTTTTGTGAATTTTCAGTTTATTGTTGTTAATTAATTAAATATACGATAAAAATGATGCAAACACGTAATTGATTAGAAATTAACCATAAATACCTCATTTTCAATCAACTATTTGTTTCTCGTTAAAATACTGAGTAAGATATTGAAAAGGGGAGAAGTTCGGTTTTTATTGCATATATCGACGTTTCAGCCGGAATAGAGCAGTTTTACGTGTACATCTCCCATCGGTAATATAAACGGAAAATCAGGAACATTTTTGTTAATTTTAATGTAAACACATTGATTTTTATCTTTTGTATTGGAAACAACATTGTCATATGTCTTTTCTTGGATCTAAATAATACGAAACCTCGCTTTATGATTTGAAGTTAAAATCCTCAAATTTGGTATAATAGTGACTTTTTTCACGTTTTCCATGTAGTTTGATATTACGTAAATGTATTCATTTTTACCAATATTTCGATACTATTTCATGTTGTATCACGATATGTGATTTGGCCTTCATATCTCAGATTTTTGCATAATATTGCATTTTAAGCAAGTTTTCTTGCATTTTTTTCGTACTAAACATATCGAATTTAGCAATATTTTGACGTTTATCATCCCCTTTTCCTGTAAGTGTTTTAAATAAAATATCATCGAATTATGCAATATTTTACCGTTTTTCAACGTTTTGGTGAATTTTCAGTTTATTGTTGTTAATTTATTAAACATACGATAAAAATGATACAAACACATAATTGATTAGATAATAACCATAAATACTTCATTTTCAATCAACTATTTGTTTCTCGTTGAAATACTGAGTAAGATATTGAAAAGGGGAGAAGTTCGGTTTATATCGACGTTTCAACCGGAATAGAGCGGTTTTACGAGTACATCTTCCATCGGTAATATAAACGGAAAATCAGGAACATTTTAGTTAATTCTGATGTAAACACATTGATTTTTATCTTTTGTATTGGAAACAACATTGTCATATGTCTTTTCTTGGATCTAAATAATACGAAACCTCGCTTTATGATTCGAAGTTAAAATCCTCAAATTTGGTATAATAGTGACTTTTTTCACGTTTTTCATGTAGTTTGATATTACGTTAATATATTCATTTTACCAATATTTCGATACTATTTCATGTAGTATCACGATATGTGATTTGACCTTCATATATCAGATTTTCGCATAATATTGCATTTTAAGCAAGTTTTCTTGCATTTTGTTTCGCACTTAACATCATTGAATTTAGCAATATTTTGACGTTTATCATCCCCTTTTCCTTTATGTGATTTAAACAAAATATCATCGAATTATGCAATATTTTGCCGTTTTTCACCGTTTTTGTGAATTTTCAGTTTATTGTTGTTAATTAATTATATATACGATAAAAATGATGCAAACACGTAATTGATTAGAAATTAACCATAAATACCTCATTTTCAATCAACTATTTGTTTCTCGTTAAAATACTGAGTAAGATATTGAAAAGGGGAGAAGTTCGGTTTTTATTGCATATATCGACGTTTCAGCCGGAATAGAGCAGTTTTACGTGTACATCTTCCATCGGTAATATAAACGGAAAATCAGGAACATTTAGTTAATTCTAATGAAAACACATTGATTTTTATCATTTGTATTGGAAACAACATTGTCATATGTCTTTTCTTGGATCTAAATAATACGAAACCACACTTTATGATTCGAAGTTAAATCCTCAAATTTGGTATAATAGTGACTTTTTTCACGTTTTTCATGTAGTTTGATACTACGTAATATATTCATTTTACCAATATTTCGATACTTTTTCATGTTGTATCACGATATGTGATTTGGCCTTCATATCTCAGATTTTCGCATAATATTG
>NW_027189138.1:3921380-3960550 GCF_040958095.1 Procambarus clarkii | reverse complement strand
GGCTGTAGTGTCCTTCGTTACCCTTTGGAACTTAGTTTGGTCAGAGAGTATGATGTTCATTTTCGCCAGATATTCGTCTTTTTTAAGAATGACATATATTGGCGACTTGTCACCTCTCCTGACAACTATCTCCTTGTTCTCACGAAGGCTTTTAGCTGCCGCTCTAAGCTCGGGGGACAGTATGGTGCTTCTGTAGTTGCCTCGATTCTTTCCTCCTTCTGCAATAAGTTCTGCTTGTAAGGTATCTTTGGTAGTGACCTTCTTTTGTGTCTCGAGGTCGAATATGTCGTCCAACAGAATTTCCAACTCCAATTGGAGGACCATAGGTCCTCCAATTATATGGAGGACCTATGGCAATTCCACGACCAAGAGATGGCTTCCTGAACCTTGCAGGAATTAACCTCACTGAGGACCAAGTCACTCTCCTAAATCTGGGCATAAACTGTCATGTTATGTCCAGACCGAGTGAAATGGCCCGGAAAGTGGAGTTGGAAATTCTGTTGGACGACATATTCGACCTCGAGACACAAAAGAAGGTCACTACCAAAGATACCTTACAAGCAGAACTTATTGCAGAAGGAGGAAAGAATCGAGGCAACTACAGAAGCACCATACTGTCCCCCGAGCTTAGAGCGGCAGCTAAAAGCCTTCGTGAGAACAAGGAGATAGTTGTCAGGAGAGGTGACAAGTCGCCAATATATGTCATTCTTAAAAAAGACGAATATCTGGCGAAAATGAACATCATACTCTCTGACCAAACTAAGTTCCAAAGGGTAACGAAGGACACTACAGCCGAATTAAAAGCAAAGGTCAACAAACTGATCGAAACTGTGAACGCCAAGAAATCCGGACTCCACCTGCCAAAGATCATTGGGGAATATAAACCTGGATATGCGTATGGAAATGTCAAGACGCACAAGCCTGGAAACCCACTTCGGCCAATCATTAGCCAGATACCCACACCCACGTACAGATTGGCGAAGCGACTCAACGGCCTGCTGACTCCTTATGTTCCTTGCGCCTTCAGCCTGAAGTCTCCAAAGGAATTTGTGGACTTACTGCGGGGCGCACGGGCCACAGGGATAAGAGCCTCGTTGGACGTAGAATCGCTGTTTACCAACGTACCTGTGGACGAGACAATCGGAATGATAGCCGACAGAGTGTATCGTGATCCAGCCTGTACTCCTCTTGACATGCCAGAAAGTATTCTGAGGAAACTACTCCAAGCTTGTACTAAAGAGGCACCCTTCTTGAGCCCGGATGGGCACATGTATAAGCAAGTAGATGGGGTCGCTATGGGTTCTCCCCTAGGTGTCCTGTTTGCAAACTTCTACATGGGTACCATCGAGCAAAAAGTCTTAGTCGACATGAACTTGAAACCGGCCATATACTGCAGGTATGTTGACGACATTTTTACACAGGTACCTGATGTCAGACATCTGCAGGAGCTGAAGGAGGCATTTGAGCAGAGTTCCGTGCTGCGTTTCACTTACGAGACGGAAAAGGGTGGGAAGCTGCCTTTTCTAGATGTAACAGTCATGGAAAAGGGCGGAGGTTTCCACACTGCAGTCTACACAAAGGAAACAAACATAGGAATGTGCCTAAATGCCAACAGCGACTGCCCTGACAGGTACAAGAGGAGTGTTGTTAACGCATACGTCGACCGTGCTCTCAGCCACAGCTCAGAATGGAAGCAAGTCGACGAAGAACTCTGTAGGGTAAGGCAGGTTCTAGTCAATAACGGCTTCTCCAATGGTTTCATCGAAGACATCATAAGAAGGAAAGTGAAAAGCCATGCAACCTCCGAAGAGACAACTAACACAACACCTATACCCCCTATTAGACTATTTTACAGGAACTTCTTTTCCACAGCTCATAAAACAGAGGAAAGGGTCCTGAAAGATATTGTTAATAGAAACGTTATCCCTACAGACAAAAATCAGAGGATACAACTGACGATTTACTATAAAACCAGAAAAACGGCCAGCCTACTCATGAGAAACTCTCCAGACACGAAACAGAACGCTTTAAAAGAGACTAACGTCGTCTATGCCTTCAAATGCCCACTTGGGGACTGTAAGCTCCAAAAAACCCAGTATATAGGCAAGACAACAACATCTCTTTCTAGGCGTTTAACGATGCATAAACAACAGGGCTCCATTAAGGAACATATAATCTCTTCCCATAACCAAACCATCGCCAGAGAAATCCTAGTAAACAACACAGAAATCATCGATAGATACAGCGATAGCAGGCGGCTAGACGTTTGCGAGGCACTACACATCAAGAAGTCAACACCAGCAATCAACAGCCAATTATTGCACAACTATATTCTACCCACCTCAAGACTCCGCTCCAATATAGAAGCATCAAGAAATATGGACCAATAGGCTTTCTACAAACACTTCTATTCAATATCCATTGTTTCGTGTTCTGTCTTGTGTTGATACTTTTAATACCCTATTAATATCCTCTAATGCCACATCATCCTTCCCACCTTACTCAAATGTAATGCCACATCACCCTTCCCACCTCACTCAAATGTAGATATAAAATCAGGGAAACGCAAGTTCTAATCAGTTGTGTATTTGTGAAGTCTTTGAAAATGTAATAAGTTTTACGAAACGCGCCCGTGTCGCGTCAGACTAGAAATAAAAATGAATTTTGGAGAAGTGATTTTTGATTTACCTCCAACAGTGAAGCATAATGTACGAAAGATTGAGAAAATTCGTGTTAGAATTATTAATCTTACTTTTTCGGTCATATTTAATAAAATATGTCTACAGGAAAGACTGCTACCAAAATATACTAATATATATATATATATATATATATATATATATATATATATATATATATATATTTATATCAATTTACATAAATAAATATTCACTAATATATTCCTTTAAAATTGACACAAGCGGATTAAGGCGTCCTGTACATACCAGTTGCATTGATCCTGGCAGTATGGGTTCGAGTCACTTCTGGCATGTGAGTTTTCAGTTGCATATAGTCCTGGGGACCATTAAGGCTTGTTCGCATGTATATATATATATATATATATATATATATATATATATATATATATATATATATATATATATATATATATATTTAAAAAATCTGTCATATTTGTAAATTAAATAAAAAATATTTAATTATTAAATTTAATTTAATTTGTTTTATTAATATAATTATTTAATAATTTAATAAAATAATAATTTATTAAAACACACTAATTTGATTACTTATTTAATAAACTTAAATAATAAATAATAAATTAAATATTGATATATACTTGTGTGTCCAGGAGGCCATCTGTGTCCCCTCAGATGGTCTCCCTTATCACAGTTTGTGTCTATGGATGTGTGTCTGTGTGTGAGTGTGTATATCCCTGTGAGTATCCGGGCGAGTGTGTGTGAGTGTGAGTGTCCCTGTGAGTGTCCGGGTGCGTGTGAGTCCGGTTATACCTGTGGGTCCAGGAGGCCATCTGTGTCCCCTCAGATGGTCTCCCTTATCACAGTCTATGGGTTTGTGTGAGTGTGAGTGCCCCTGTGAGTGTTCGGGTGAGGGTGTGTGTGAGTGTCCGGGTTTATGTGAGGTTTGGTTCCAGGGAAACATCCTTCCCCCCCCCCTTCCTTCTCCTCCCTTATTCCCACCGTGGGTTCGAATCCCAGGTGATTAGACCTGCTCTAGGTCCATGGATCCAAGGTATCCATCCGTGGGCCCAACGGATTTCACCCCTTCCCCACTTTCCAAGGGCCAGGCCAATTCCAGCTATCCAGGGAACCTGTCGAAACAGAGGCAGCTGCAGGAGGGGACACACAAATATTTGTGCCCTGCAGTTACACACCCGTTCCGACAGACTCGATCGCAATCTATCCAGATGAGAACACGTTCTCTTCCGACTAGACCACGCTGGAGTCGCTGTATGTCTCAAATTTGGTTCTTTTATTTATAGTTAGTATTTTTGGTGAATTAATTGATTTGTTTTAATTTTTTATTGACTTAGGTACAACGATTTGGGGAGTTGGGGGGGGGGAGGAGGAGGGGGGGGGGTTGTGTGTGTAATGGATTGTCGAGATCGTGGTTGGTTAGTATTTATCTAGTTGTGTTCACCTAGTTGTGCTTGCGAGGGTTGACCTCTACTCTTTCGGTCCGCCTCTCAACTGTCAATCAATCAATTATTACTAACTAATAAAAAACATTCCACACACACACACCCAGGAAGCAGCCCGTAGCAGCTGTCTAACGCCCAGGTACATATTTACTGCTAGGTAACAGGGGCATCAGAATGATAGAAACTCTGCTGATTTCCGTTTGTTCCATCACCGGGGGATCGAATGAGCTACGATTACGAGTCGAGAGCGACGTCCACTCAGCTATAAAGACCCCTAGTTTGTGAATTGGTGCAAAAGATAATTTGGGAGAGGTTAAGGAAAAGGAATGATGTTTGGTGGCTTTGAAAGCTTTGGATGGGAGGGGGGTTGGCAGTTATGAATTAAAATTGTTAATTTTTTAAGATAGGATATATATGCAAAAGACGTTTTGAGATATAGTAAGAAAAGTGTTTCTGACTGAGGTTAGGTACTGTGTGATTGACTTGTATGTTAGGAAAAAGAGTACTTATTAGAAACTAAAATGATAATTTGAAATGTTTCTTAGCAAATAGTTGCAAATTATTGTTTGAAAAGCCTATGGTTCCCCTTCCCTACACAAACACACGTGAGCACAATTAGTCCACAGGATTCAGAGAGAGTGAGAGTGAACAGCGAAATAGTAACAAAAAATGTGACAATGAGGGGAAACTATGTCATTCAAACGTTAACCATATAAATTACAGTAACACTAACCGAGCGTCCACATACATATTCCAATCAATTTACATAAATAAACATTCACTAATATATTCCTTTAAAATGGACACACGCAGATAGTTGCAGTACACATGTCAGTTCAATTACTGGTACACATAAACACTCATAGCTGGACGTGTCTGTCCATCTTGACAATAGTAGACATGTAACAAAAAATGTGACAATAATGGGAAACTATGTCATTCAAACGTATAAATGTTAACCATATTAATTACAGTAACACTAATCGCGCGCACACGTACATATGTCAATCAATTTACATAAATACACATTCACTAATGTGTACCTTTAAAATGGACACATACAGATAATTACCGTACACATGTCAGTTCAATTACAGGTACACATACACACACATAGCTTCACGTGTCTGTCGGTCTTGACAATAGTACACATGGATACGCACACAAACAGTCCATTATCAATTAATGTGTGTGTGTGTGTGTATTTATTTTCTCCTTGTATTTACTATATGTATCTGCAGAATCGAGTTATTAGCTCTTGGACCCCGCCTATCAAATATATGTATTTTTCCTTTTTTTATATCTACTACATCTATTTCTCTCTAACACACACACACACACACACACACACACAAACTGGAGGCCTACCGTCTAAACGGAGAGAGTTCGTTGGTTATAACCCTAATGGTCCCATATCGAATCTCAGTTGATGCAATAGCAAATCGACCGATATTCTTTAACCTGATTTTCCTGTTCACCGGCTCCCCTCCGACCGGGGAGCCAGTCGGCCAAGCGGACAGCACACTGGACACTGGACTTGTGATCCTGTGGTCCCGGGTTCGATTCCGGGCGCCGCCGAGAAACAATGGGCAGAGTTTCTTTCACCCTGTGCCCCTGTTACCTTGCAGTAAAACAGGTACCTGGGTGTTAGTCAGCTGTCACGGGCTGCTTCCTGGTGGTGGAGGCCTGGTCGAGGACCGAACCGCGGGGACACTAAAGCCCCGAAATCATCTCAAGAAGAACCTCAAGAGATAACCACAAATGAATCCATCAATGGATCCACCTATCTATCTACTTATATCTGTCAATCCATCAATTTATCTTCAATTAAACCAACCATTTATCATTATATACATTTATATTCCATTTATCCGAGCATCAACTCTTCTGTCTATCCATCCATCTACTCATATGTCTTTCCATCCATCAGATAGACGGATGCATCTATGCATCCGTCTATCCGTCAATGTATATATTTAGCAATCAATGTAAACATCCATCTATCTACTTATATAAATTTACCTTTAATCCCTGTTTCACCTGCACCACTCCCCCCTGTTTCTCCCTCTGCATCCCTGTTTCACCTGCACCACTCCCCCTGTTCCCCGATCCCCATCCCTGTTTCACCTGCACCACTCCCCCTGTTCCCCCATCCCCATCCCTGTTTCACCTGCACCACTCCCCCTGTTCCCCCATCCCCATCCCTGTTTCACCTGCACCACTCCCACTGTTCCTCCCTCTTCATCCCTGTTTCACCTGCACCACTCCCCTCTGTTTCTCCCTCTTCATCCCTGTTTCATCTGCACCACTCCCCCTGTTCCCCCCTCTTCCTCTCTGTTTCACCTGTACAGCACCCCCTGTTCCCCCCTCTTGCTCCCTGTTTCACCTGCACCACTCCCCCTGTTCCCTCTCTTCATTCCACCTCTAAATCCCGTATCCTCCCCCCCCCCACCACCTTTGCCCCTTTTCCTTTAACTTAAATCAGGACCAATAAACTTCTTTATGTGTTTAATTTAGGTTTTTTCTAAGTACGAAAAAGTCTTCAGCCATCTCAAGCATTATTTTACAATTAACTTTAATTAAATTGGTAGGGGGGGGGAGTGATAAGAATAATAATTATTCCTAAATCCTTTAGCTAAAGTCAACACTGACCAACCTATGCCCGTTCCCTACCCCAGACCATTCCCTCTACAAATACATGATTTAGTAATAATAAGCCCTAATAATATATTAATGAATAAATTTTAAAATAAATCTGTGGATGGCTGCAGCCTCCAGCATGTGGCCTTATTACATAGACATTCTCTTTATATATATATATATATATATATATATATATATATATATATATATATATATATATATATATATATATATATATATATATATATATTTATATCAATTTACATAAATAAATATTCACTAATATATTCCTTTAAAATTGACACAAGCGGATTAAGGCGTCCTGTACATACCAGTTGCATTGATCCTGGCAGTATGGGTTCGAGTCACTTCTGGCATGTGAGTTTTCAGTTGCATATAGTCCTGGGGACCATTAAGGCTTGTTCGCATGTATATATATATATATATATATATATATATATATATATATATATATATATATATATATATATATATATATATATATATATATATTTAAAAAATCTGTCATATTTGTAAATTAAATAAAAAATATTTAATTATTAAATTTAATTTAATTTGTTTTATTAATATAATTATTTAATAATTTAATAAAATAATAATTTATTAAAACACACTAATTTGATTACTTATTTAATAAACTTAAATAATAAATAATAAATTAAATATTGATATATACTTGTGTGTCCAGGAGGCCATCTGTGTCCCCTCAGATGGTCTCCCTTATCACAGTTTGTGTCTATGGATGTGTGTCTGTGTGTGAGTGTGTATATCCCTGTGAGTATCCGGGCGAGTGTGTGTGAGTGTGAGTGTCCCTGTGAGTAGTAGGGATGACATGCCACAGGCCCTTTTTTTTTCTGGGGAAAAAAAGGGCCTGTGGCGTGTCATGGTTTTCAGGTCCAAAGGGGAAAAAAAAAAAGGGCCTGTGGCGTGTCATGGTTTTCAGGTCCAAAGGGGAAAAAAGGGCCTGTAGCGTGTCATGGTTTTCAGGTGAATTTGGGGAGTCACAGATTTTAGAAGTAAGGATTTCTTATAAGAAAAATAATTTCCGAGACATAGAAGTTTGTTAAGGCCTTATGGGAGAAATTCAAATAACGTGTGTAGCACTTTAGGGCTTCCAGGAGAACTCTACGGACATATTTTACATGTTTTCAACTTACAAAATCGTCTATGTAAGCCTTAGTTATTCATATAAATTTAGAAAATCACCTGTGTAAGTCATTGTTTTCAGGGTTTCGTACATCACACCCCCCTCCCTCCCCCCTTACCTCGCAATCTGTCGCCTCACCTGTGTTTACTTTGCGCCCAGCCAGCCAGTCGGCTCTTAATCTTATCTTATCTTCATAATATCTGGACCGTCCCTCCTCTCTCTCTCTCTCTCCTTTCATTCAGTTCAACTATTTTCCAACATCGTATGTTTGCTCCTTTTCATTAAGCAAGTCAGTTTTACACAAATAAATCATGTTAGTAAGCAAGTTCTAGCTCACGTTCCCCACCTTAGTCCCCTGTCGTATAAAGAATACTATCATTCCAATCCCTCTAAAATTTAAAAATAATCATATTTCAAATGTAGTTCAATACAGTAATTTAGTTACCAAGCTCCAGCTCTTGTCCTCCGCCTTAGCTCTCTCTCGTATCTTCGTTAGTATCAGTCCAATTTCCCTGAAATTTCTACCCTCTGTATTTCAGACATAGTTTAGTAAATGCAAACAATTATCAAACTCTAGCTCTTGTCCCCAGCTTAGTTCATTTGTACAAAATCATTAGTAACAGTCCAAATTCCCTGAGATTTTTAGCCTCTGTATTTCAGACACCGTAAATAAGATCAAAACAGTTACCAAGCTCCAGCTCTTGTCCTCCGCCTTAGCTCTCTCTCGTATCTTCGTTAAGTAACAGATCAATTCCCCTGAAATTTCTACCCTCTGTATTTCAGACACCGTAAATAAAATCAAGTCAGTTATCGAGCTCCAGCTCTCGTCCCCGCCTTAATTCTCTTTCGTATCTTTGTAAATAACCCATCAATTTCCCTAAAATTAAAAGCAGACATACTTCAAAGTTAGTAAATAAGATCAAGTCAGTTACTGAGCTCCAGCTCTCGTCCCCCGCCCTCTTCCACCCTCAAGTCTTTAACCCATCAATTTCCCCGAAATTTTTACCCTCTGTATTTCAGACATAGTAAATATGATGAAAACAATTATAAAACTCTAGCTCTTGTCCTCTGTCCAAGTTCACTCCTGTAAATTCATTCATTACTATCAATCCAAATCCCCCTGAGATTTAAACACCCAACTACATTTTCAGACATAGTAAATAAAAACCAGTTCAGTTATCAAGTTTCAACTCATGTGCCCCAGCTTAGTTCATTTTGTACAAGTTCTTTATTTCCAACTAAATCATCCTAAGATTTAAGATCACCTTATTTTCTAACGTAGTAAAATTAATCAGGGACATTAGCAAAGCTCCATTCCCTCAGCCATAGATCATCAGACATAAATATATTCGATCAAGTCCGTCTCCAACCTATCTGTTTATCAGAGTAATTACTTTACCCTTCTCATCCCCTAACATATCAATCCCCAACGTATCAAAACCTTCAATAATCATTACTGTATTTGCATATTTTCTCTATATTCAGCTGTGTTCTTCACATTTGTCCATGTTTTCTGTGTTCACTCCATGTTCTTCAAATGTTCACAGTCCCATTCAGTTCATATTTTCACAAGTATCTCCATTTTTTCTGTAATCTTTCTCTTAGTCTCATTACTGTTCTCTACAAATTCTAGTCATATTTTCTATGTTTTCATATTCATCACATGTTCTCTTTACAACTTTTATACTCAATATTCATGCTAACTTCCATATTTTGTGTTCTTTGTCAATATTCATGTTCCTCTACAAGTTCATGTTCCTCACAAGATCACTTCGTTTTTCACCTTCACTTACATGTTTTCTACATTCTTTGTCATATTCTCCATGTTCTTCACAAGTCCATTGTTCATTCTTTGTAATCCCTATTCTCCTTATCATGTTTTCATGTTCTCTGTAAGTTCATATTCCCAGCATGTTCACTGTATTCATCAACTTTTCTTACATATGTTCTTTGCCATGTTCCCCATATGTTCTCTAGGTTTTTCCCCTTACATGTTATCTAACGTTCCTTAACTAAAAAATCTTTCACCAATCAACTAAAAACATAGTCACTTTCGTCATTTCTCAACTAAACTTATTATCCAGTCAACTAAAAATAGTCAGAAATAGCCTCGTTCAACACTGTTCTTAACTAAAACAACCTTTCTCTTAGCTAAAAATTGTCAAAGGAAACTTCTTTCAGCACTTTCTTAACAGTCGCTATGTTTCATCAAGAAAAAATTGCCAAAGGAAACTTTCCAAAACTGTTCATAACTAGCTTTTATCCATCGTCAATCAACTAAAAATAATAACTTTAATCATTTCTTAACTAAACTTATTCCCCAGTCATCAGAAAATAACCGTGTTCTTCATGTTTCATTGTCATTTCTTAACTAAACATATTCCCCATTCATCAGAAAAATAACCGTGTTCATCATGTTTCATTGTCATTTCTTAACTAAAATTATCTGCCAATCATCAGAAAAAGTCATGTTCATCATGTTTAAGCTTTTGCTCAACTAAAAGTATTCATCGATCAACTAAAAATAGTTACTTCATCATGTTTCCTTGTCATTTCTTAACTGAAATATCACTTCTCTCATCTGAAAATAGTCAGGATTAACCTCATTCAACACCGTTCTTAACTAAAACAGCCTTTCGCTTAGCTAAAAATTGTCAAAGGAATCTTTTCAGCACTGTTCATAACTAACTTTATCCATCGTCAAGTCAGAAAATATAGTCAAAGATATCTATCATCGTCGTTCTTAACTGACATTTATACTTTGTGGAGCACTAAAATAGTCAAATGTAACTTTTTCAACACTTTCGTAACTAAAATTATATGTCGTCAAGTAAGAAAAATAGTCAAAGGTGCTCTCCGTTACACCAAAGTTACTCTTCGAGAAATCAAAGACACTCTTCAATACATCAAGGACTTACTCAAAGACACCAAAGTTACACTCTAAGACATCCTTCGAGACATCAAAGACTTCCTTAAGACTTCAATGGGACTCTTCCATTCATCAAAGACATTCTCTAAGCCCTCAAAGTTATTCTCAGAGGCATAAAAGTCATTCTCAGAGCTATCAAAGTTATTCTCAGAGGCATAAAAGCTATTCTCAAAGACGTCAAAGTTAATCTAAGACATCATCTTTCATCAAAAGTATTTTCTCGTTCATCAAAGTTAATCTCAGAGTTAACAAAGGTAATCTCTAACTCATTTTCGTTCAACATATTAATTCGCTAAGTCCTCAAAGTTATTCTCTATGACGACAAAGTCTTTCTCAGAGCTATCAAACTTGTTCTCAAAGTCATCAAAGTTATTCGCAGAGTCATCAAAGTTAATCTAAGACATCATTTTTCATCAAAGATATTCTCTCTAAACCATCAATGTTCTTCTCTAAGACATAAAAGTTATTCTCAGAGTCACCTTCGTTCTTCAGAGAAACTTTCCAAAACATCTTTGTTCATCAAGTTATTCTCGGAGTCATCAAAAGGTATTCTCTAACTCACTTTTGGTCATTAAAGTTAATTTCTATGTTATAAAAGTTTGTCTCAGAGACATCTAAAGTTAATCTTAGAGTTATCAAATGTAATCTCTAACTCATTTTTGTTCATCAAAGTTGATCTCAGAGTTAACAAAGGTAATCTCTAACTCACTCTCGTTCATCAAAGTTGTTTCAAAGACATCAAAGTTAATCTCAGAGTTATCCAAAGATATTCTCATGTCCACAAAAGTTATTCCAAGAGACGTCAAAGTTAATCTCAGACATCTTCATTCATAAAAGTTATTCTCAGAGACATCTGCTTTCATCAAAGTTATTTTCAGAGACATCTAAAGTTATTATGTAAGACATAAAAGTTATTCTCAGAGACATCAAATGTTATTCTCGAAGTCATCAAAGATATTTTCAGAGACATCTAAAGTTAATTTCTATGTTATAAAGTTATTCTCAGAGACATCTAAAGTTAATCTTGGTCATCAAAGTTGTTCTCTAAACATCAATGTTGTTCTCCAAGACATCAAAGATGTTCTCAAAATCATAAAAGTTATTCCCAGAGCTATCAAAGTTATTCTCAAAGTCATCAAAGTTATTCAAAGAGCTAACAAAAAAGTTATTCTCTAAGTAACCTTTCGTTCATCGGAGAAGCTTTCTAAGACATCTTCGTTCATCAATGTTGATCTCTAAGTCACCTTTGTTCATCAAAGAAACTCTCCTTCTTCCATCAAGTTATACTTTAAGACAACATTGTTGTTCTCTAAGACATCTTCAGGCATAAAATTTCTCTCCAAAATGTAACTAGTTCAGCTTTTCATATCAAACGTACACTTCTGTTAAAATATATTTTCTTAGACATTTTACCTTTTAAACTGTTCTCTGATCTACACTGTTCAAACCTACGTAACCTATCCTCTCCACACAATGTTACTTAGTTAACGTAACGTTCCTAAACCTAACTTTACCTATCTTACCTAACTTAACCTGCATAACCTAACTTTACCTATGTTACCTTACCTTACCTATCTTACCTAACTTTACCATGTTACCTTACCTTACCTACCTTTCCTAACCTATCTTACCTAACCTAACTTTACCTATGTTACCTTACCTTACCTACCTTTCCTAACCTATCTTACCTAACCTAACCGAACTTTACCTATGTTACCTTACCTTACCTACCTTTCCTAACTTAACCTGCTTAACCTATCTTACCTATCGTACCTAACTTTACCTATGTTACCTTACCTTACCTATCTTACCTAACATAACCTAACTTTACCTATGTTACCTTACCTTACCTTACCTACCTTTCCTAACTTAACCTGCTTAACCTATCTTACCTATCTTACCTAACTTTACCTATCTTACCTAACTTAACTTTCATAACCTAACTTTACCTATCCTAACATAACTTACCTTACCTTCCCTATCTTACCTAACTTTACCTATCCTAACATAACTTACCTTACCTATCATACCTAACTTAACCTAACTTTACCTATCCTAACTTATCTTACCTAACTTACCTACATTACCTAACTTAACTTAACCTGCTTAGCCTAATTTACCTTACCTAACTTATATAACTTATCTTACCTATCCTATCCTAACCTAACTTGCTTTACCTAACTTAATCTTACATTCCCAAACTGATGTATCCTAACTTATCTAGTCAAACCAGACATGATCTAACTTAAGTATTCCTTCTTGTCTTTGTGTTTCGTCAATCATTGTCTCATATTCATTTACTCATTTCATTAGTTAATTTCTCAAATGGTCACTTATGCATTTCAAGTGCTATTTTGTTAGAGATTGGATATTTAAGCATTTCAAAGAATTATAATTTCTCAAATGGACGTTTTTGCATTTCAAGTGCTATTTGTTAGAGATTGGATATTTAAGCATTTCAAAGAATTTTTGTTATATATGGGCATTTACTCATTTCAAGGGATAATTTCTCAAATGGTCACTTATGCATTTCAAGTTCTATTTGTTAGAGATTCGATATTTAAGCATTTCAAAGGATTTTTGTTATATATGGGAACTTACTCATTTCAAGGGATAATTTCTCAAATGGACGTTTTTGCATTTCAAGTGTTATTTGTTTAAGATTGGGTATTTAACCATTTCAAAGGTTTTTCTTATATATGGGAACTTACTCGTTTCAAGGGCCAATTTCTCAAATGGTCATTTTTGCAGATCAAGGGTTATTTGTTAAAGTTCATCAAGTTGCTCATAAGTTGTATTTATTATGATTGTTATCATTTATTCTTATTCCCCAACCCCTTAACCTAACCTCTTGTAATCTTAGTGTATTTAGTAGGTTCTATCTTATGTTCTTATTCCCCAACCCCTTAACCTAACCTCTTGTAATCTTAGTGTATTTAGTAGGTTCTATCTTATGTTCTTATTCCCCAACCCCTTAACCTAACCTCTTGTAATCTTAGTGTATTTAGTAGGTTCTAGCTTATGTTCTTATTCCCAACCCCTTAACCTAACCTTTCAGATGTAGTTTGTTGAATATATTATCCTTTTCCTAACCTTTCAGATGTAGTTTTGTTTCTCCTTTTGTATATTTTTACCCAAACCCACCATCCCACTTAACCTTCTTTCCTTCTTTTACTTTGTTTTACTCCTACTCCTTCTAACCCTCCTTTTCTATCTCTCTCCCTTATTCTCTCTCTTCCTCCCCCTCTCACTCATTTGCTCAAATGCTCTCTTGTTTCTCAAATTCAAGTCTTAATGCTCCCATTCTCACACCCTTACTCTCATTCACTTAGTTTTCTTTTTTCTCAAATTCAAGTCTTAGTTCCCCCATGCCCACACTCTCTCTCTCATTCTCTCTTCTTTGGTCTCATTTTCTTCCGCCCCCTCTCTCTTACTCCTTGCTCTTCTTTTATGCTCTCACTCCCTTGAGCTCTTGTTTTTCTCAAATTCAAGTCTTAGTGCTCCCATGCTCTTCCTCCCCCCTCTCTCTTACTCTTTTCTCCTCTTTTCATGCTCTCACTCACTTGCTCTCTTGTTTTTCTCAATTTCAAGTCTTAGTAGATCTGATTCTTTACTATTGTAATTTTTATTATTACTATGATAAAGAATGAACTTATATGTGAAAACAAAGTAAAAGAAGGAAAGAAGGTTAAGTGGGATGGTGGGTTTGGGTAAAAATATACAAAAGGAGAAACAAAACTACATCTGAAAGGTTAGGAAAAGGATAATATATTCAACAAACTACATCTGAAAGGTTAGGTTAAGGGGTTGGGAATAAGAACATAAGCTAGAACCTACTAAATACACTAAGATTACAAGAGGTTAGGTTAAGGGGTTGGGGAATAAGAACATAAGATAGAACCTACTAAATACACTAAGATTACAAGAGGTTAGGTTTAGGGGTTGGGGAATAAGAACATAAGATAGAACCTACTAAATACACTAAGATTACAAGAGGTTAGGTTAAGGGGTTGGGGAATAAGAATAAATGATAACAATCATAATAAATACAACTTATGAGCAACTTGATGAACTTTAACAAATAACCCTTGATCTGCAAAAATGACCATTTGAGAAATTGGCCCTTGAAACGAGTAAGTTCCCATATATAAGAAAAACCTTTGAAATGGTTAAATACCCAATCTTAAACAAATAACACTTGAAATGCAAAAACGTCCATTTGAGAAATTATCCCTTGAAATGAGTAAGTTCCCATATATAACAAAAATCCTTTGAAATGCTTAAATATCGAATCTCTAACAAATAGAACTTGAAATGCATAAGTGACCATTTGAGAAATTATCCCTTGAAATGAGTAAATGCCCATATATAACAAAAATTCTTTGAAATGCTTAAATATCCAATCTCTAACAAATAGCACTTGAAATGCAAAAACGTCCATTTGAGAAATTATAATTCTTTGAAATGCTTAAATATCCAATCTCTAACAAAATAGCACTTGAAATGCATAAGTGACCATTTGAGAAATTAACTAATGAAATGAGTAAATGAATATGAGACAATGATTGACGAAACACAAAGACAAGAAGGAATACTTAAGTTAGATCATGTCTGGTTTGACTAGATAAGTTAGGATACATCAGTTTGGGAATGTAAGATTAAGTTAGGTAAAGCAAGTTAGGTTAGGATAGGATAGGTAAGATAAGTTATATAAGTTAGGTAAGGTAAATTAGGCTAAGCAGGTTAAGTTAAGTTAGGTAATGTAGGTAAGTTAGGTAAGATAAGTTAGGATAGGTAAAGTTAGGTTAAGTTAGGTATGATAGGTAAGGTAAGTTATGTTAGGATAGGTAAAGTTAGGTAAGATAGGGAAGGTAAGGTAAGTTATGTTAGGATAGGTAAAGTTAGGTTATGAAAGTTAAGTTAGGTAAGATAGGTAAAGTTAGGTAAGATAGGTAAGATAGGTTAAGCAGGTTAAGTTAGGAAAGGTAGGTAAGGTAAGGTAAGGTAACATAGGTAAAGTTAGGTTATGTTAGGTAAGATAGGTAAGGTAAGGTAACATAGGTAAAGTTAGGTACGATAGGTAAGATAGGTTAAGCAGGTTAAGTTAGGAAAGGTAGGTAAGGTAAGGTAACATAGGTAAAGTTCGGTTAGGTTAGGTAAGATAGGTTAGGAAAGGTAGGTAAGGTAAGGTAACATAGGTAAAGTTAGGTTAGGTAAGATAGGTTAGGAAAGGTAGGTAAGGTAAGGTAACATGGTAAAGTTAGGTAAGATAGGTAAGGTAAGGTAACATAGGTAAAGTTAGGTTATGCAGGTTAAGTTAGGTAAGATAGGTAAAGTTAGGTTTAGGAACGTTACGTTAACTAAGTAACATTGTGTGGAGAGGATAGGTTACGTAGGTTTGAACAGTGTAGATCAGAGAACAGTTTAAAAGGTAAAATGTCTAAGAAAATATATTTTAACAGAAGTGTACGTTTGATATGAAAAGCTGAACTAGTTACATTTTGGAGAGAAATTTTATGCCTGAAGATGTCTTAGAGAACAACAATGTTGTCTTAAAGTATAACTTGATGGAAGAAGGAGAGTTTCTTTGATGAACAAAGGTGACTTAGAGATCAACATTGATGAACGAAGATGTCTTAGAAAGCTTCTCCGATGAACGAAAGGTTACTTAGAGAATAACTTTTTTGTTAGCTCTTTGAATAACTTTGATGACTTTGAGAATAACTTTGATAGCTCTGGGAATAACTTTTATGATTTTGAGAACATCTTTGATGTCTTGGAGAACAACATTGATGTTTAGAGAACAACTTTGATGACCAAGATTAACTTTAGATGTCTCTGAGAATAACTTTATAACATAGAAATTAACTTTAGATGTCTCTGAAAATATCTTTGATGACTTCGAGAATAACATTTGATGTCTCTGAGAATAACTTTTATGTCTTACATAATAACTTTAGATGTCTCTGAAAATAACTTTGATGAAAGCAGATGTCTCTGAGAATAACTTTTATGAATGAAGATGTCTGAGATTAACTTTGACGTCTCTTGGAATAACTTTTGTGGACATGAGAATATCTTTGGATAACTCTGAGATTAACTTTGATGTCTTTGAAACAACTTTGATGAACGAGAGTGAGTTAGAGATTACCTTTGTTAACTCTGAGATCAACTTTGATGAACAAAAATGAGTTAGAGATTACATTTGATAACTCTAAGATTAACTTTAGATGTCTCTGAGACAAACTTTTATAACATAGAAATTAACTTTAATGACCAAAAGTGAGTTAGAGAATACCTTTTGATGACTCCGAGAATAACTTGATGAACAAAGATGTTTTGGAAAGTTTCTCTGAAGAACGAAGGTGACTCTGAGAATAACTTTTATGTCTTAGAGAAGAACATTGATGGTTTAGAGAGAATATCTTTGATGAAAAATGATGTCTTAGATTAACTTTGATGACTCTGCGAATAACTTTGATGACTTTGAGAACAAGTTTGATAGCTCTGAGAAAGACTTTGTCGTCATAGAGAATAACTTTGAGGACTTAGCGAATTAATATGTTGAACGAAAGTGAGTTAGAGATTACCTTTGTTAACTCTGAGATTAACTTTGATGAACGAGAAAATACTTTTGATGAAAGATGATGTCTTAGATTAACTTTGACGTCTTTGAGAATAGCTTTTATGCCTCTGAGAATAACTTTGATAGCTCTGAGAATGACTTTTATGCCTCTGAGAATAACTTTGAGGGCTTAGAGAATGTCTTTGATGAATGGAAGAGTCCCATTGAAGTCTTAAGGATGTCTTTGATGTCTCAAAGGATGTCTTTGAGTGCAACTTTGATGTCTTTGAGTAAGTCCTTGATGTCTCGAAGAGTGTCTTTGATTTCTCGAAGAGTAACTTTGGTGTAACGGAGAGCACCTTTGACTATTTTTCTTACTTAGCGACATATAATTTTAGTTACGAAAGTGTTGAAAAAGTTACATTTGACTATTTTAGTGCTCCACAAAGTATAAATGTCAGTTAAGAACGACGATGATAGATATCTTTGACTATATTTTCTTACTTGACGATGGATAAAGTTAGTTATGAACAGTGCTGAAAGATTCCTTTGACAATTTTTAGCTAAGCGAAAGGCTGTTTTAGTTAAGAACGGTGTTGAATGAGGTTAATCCTGACTATTTTCAGATGAGAGAAGTGATATTTCAGTTAAGAAATGACAAGGAAACATGATGAAGTAACTATTTTTAGTTGATCGATGAATACTTTTAGTTGAGCAAAAGCTTAAACATGATGAACATGACTTTTTCTGATGATTGGCAGATAATTTTAGTTAAGAAATGACAATGAAACATGATGAACACGGTTATTTTTCTGATGAATGGGGAATATGTTTAGTTAAGAAATGACAATGAAACATGAAGAACACGGTTATTTTCTGATGACTGGGGAATAAGTTTAGTTAAGAAATGATTAAAGTTATTATTTTTAGTTGATTGACGATGGATAAAAGCTAGTTATGAACAGTTTTGGAAAGTTTCCTTTGGCAATTTTTTCTTGATGAAACATAGCGACTGTTAAGAAAGTGCTGAAAGAAGTTTCCTTTGACAATTTTTAGCTAAGAGAAAGGTTGTTTTAGTTAAGAACAGTGTTGAACGAGGCTATTTCTGACTATTTTTAGTTGACTGGATAATAAGTTTAGTTGAGAAATGACGAAAGTGACTATGTTTTAGTTGATTGGCGAAAGATTTTTTTAGTTAAGGAACGTTAGATAACATGTAAGGGGAAAAACCCAGAGAACATATGGGGAACATGGCAAAGAACACATGTAAGAAAAGTTGATGAATACAGTGAACATGCTGGGAATATGAACTTACAGAGAACATGAAAACATGATAAGGAGAATAGGGAATACAAAGAATGAACAATGGACTTGTGAAGAACATGGAGAATATGACAAAGAATGTAGAAAACATGTAAGTGAAGGTGAAAAACGAAGTGATCTTGTGAGGAACATGAACTTGTAGAGGAACATGAATATTGACAAAGAACACAAAATATGGAAGTTAGCATGAATATTGAGTATAAAAGTTGTAAAGAGAACATGTGATGAACATGAAAACATAGAAAATATGACTAGAATTTGTAGAGAAAGTAATGAGACTAAGAGAAAGATTACAGAAAAAAATGGAGATACTTGTGAAAATATGAACTGAATGGGACTGTGAACATTTGAAGAACATGGAGTGAACACAGAAAACATGGACAAATGTGAAGAACACAGCTGAATATAGAGAAAATATGCAAATACAGTAAGATTATTGAAGGTTTTGATACGTTGGGGATTGATATGTTGGGGATGAGAAGGGTAAAGTAATTACTCTGATAAACAGATAGGTTGGAGACGGACTTGATCGAATATATTTATGTCTGATGATCTATGGCTGAGGGAATGGAGCTTTGCTAATGTCCCTGATTAATTTTACTACGTTAGAAAATAAGGTGATCTTAAATCTTAGGATGATTTAGTTGGAAATAAAGAACTTGTACAAATGAACTAAGCTGGGGCACATGAGTTGAAACTTGATAACTGAACTGGTTTTTATTTACTATGTCTGAAAATGTAGTTGGGTGTTTAAATCTCAGGGGGATTTGGATTGATAGTAATGAATGAATTTACAGGAGTGAACTTGGACAGAGGACAAGAGCTAGAGTTTTATAATTGTTTTCATCATATTTACTAAGTCTGAAATACAGAGGGTAAAAATTTCGGGGAAATTGATGGGTTAAAGACTTGAGGGTGGAAGAGGGCGGGGGACGAGAGCTGGAGCTCAGTAACTGACTTGATCTTATTTACTAACTTTGAAGTATGTCTGCTTTTAATTTTAGGGAAATTGATGGGTTATTTACAAAGATACGAAAGAGAATTAAGGCGGGGACGAGAGCTGGAGCTCGATAACTGACTTGATTTTATTTACGGTGTCTGAAATACAGAGGGTAGAAATTTCAGGGGAATTGATTGTTTATTACAAAGATATGAAGAGAGAGCTAAGGCGGAGGACAAGAGCTGGAGCTTGGTAACTGTTTTGATCTTATTTATGGTGTCTGAAATACAGAGGCTAAAAATCTCAGGGAATTTGGACTGTTACTAATGATTTTGTACAAATGAACTAAGCTGGGGACAAGAGCTAGAGTTTGATAATTGTTTGCATTTACTAAACTATGTCTGAAATACAGAGGGTAGAAATTTCAGGGAAATTGGACTGATACTAACGAAGATACGAGAGAGAGCTAAGGCGGAGGACAAGAGCTGGAGCTTGGTAACTAAATTACTGTATTGAACTACATTTGAAATATGATTATTTTTAAATTTTAGAGGGATTGGAATGATAGTATTCATTATACGACAGGGGACTAAGGTGGGGAACGTGAGCTAGAACTTGCTTACTAACATGATTTATTTGTGTAAAACTGACTTGCTTAATGAAAAGGAGCAAACATACTGACTTGCTTAATGAAAAGGAGCAAACATACGATGTTGGAAAATAGTTGAACTGAATGAAAGGAGAGAGAGAGAGAGAGAGAGGAGGGACGGTCCAGATATTATGGATAAGATAAGATAAGATTAAGAGCCGACTGACTGGCTGGGCGCAAAGTAAATAAAGGTGATGCGACAGATTGCGAGGTAAGGGGGAGAGGGAGGGGGGTGTGATGTACGAAACCCTGAAAACAATGACTTACACAGGTGCTTTTCTAAATTTATATGAATAACTAAGGCTTACATAGACGATTTGTAAGTTGAAAACATGTAAAATATGTCCGTAGAGTTCTCCTGGAAGCCCTAAAGTGCTACACACGTTATTTGAATTTCTCCCATAAGGCCTTAACAAACTTCTATGTCTCGGAAATTATTTTTCTTATAAGAAATCCTTACTTCTAAAATCTGTGACTGAAAAAAAAAATTACCTGAAAACCCCGACACGCTACAGGCCCTTTTTTTCCCCTTTGGACCTGAAAACCATGACACGCTACAGGCCCTTTTTTCCCCTTTGGACCTGAAAACCATGACACGCTACAGGCCCTTTTTTCCCCTTTGGACCTGAAAACCATGACACGCCACAGGCCCTTTTTTTTCCCCCTTTGGACCTGAAAACCATGACACGCCACAGGCCCTTTTTTCCCCAGAAAAAAAAAGGGCCTGTGGCATGTCATCCCTACTACTCCTGTGAGTGTCCGGGTGCGTGTGAGTCCGGTTATACCTGTGGGTCCAGGAGGCCATCTGTGTCCCCTCAGATGGTCTCCCTTATCACAGTCTATGGGTATGTGTGAGTGTGAGTGCCCCTGTGAGTGTTCGGGTGAGGGTGTGTGTGAGTGTCCGGGTTTATGTGAGGTTTGGTTCCAGGGAAACATCCTTCCCCCCCCCTTCCTTCTCCTCCCTTATTCCCACCGTGGGTTCGAATCCCAGGTGATTAGACCTGCTCTAGGTCCATGGATCCAAGGTATCCATCCGTGGGCCCAACGGATTTCACCCCTTCCCCACTTTCCAAGGGCCAGGCCAATTCCAGCTATCCAGGGAACCTGTCGAAACAGAGGCAGCTGCAGGAGGGGACACACAAATATTTGTGCCCTGCAGTTACACACCCGTTCCGACAGACTCGATCGCAATCTATCCAGATGAGAACACGTTCTCTTCCGACTAGACCACGCTGGAGTCGCTGTATGTCTCAAATTTGGTTCTTTTATTTATAGTTAGTATTTTTGGTGAATTAATTGATTTGTTTTAATTTTTTATTGACTTAGGTACAACGATTTGGGGAGTTGGGGGGGGGGGGAGGAGGAGGGGGGGGGGGGGGTTGTGTGTGTAATGGATTGTCGAGATCGTGGTTGGTTAGTATTTATCTAGTTGTGTTCACCTAGTTGTGCTTGCGAGGGTTGACCTCTACTCTTTCGGTCCGCCTCTCAACTGTCAATCAATCAATTATTACTAACTAATAAAAAACATTCCACACACACACACCCAGGAAGCAGCCCGTAGCAGCTGTCTAACGCCCAGGTACATATTTACTGCTAGGTAACAGGGGCATCAGAATGATAGAAACTCTGCTGATTTCCGTTTGTTCCATCACCGGGGGATCGAATGAGCTACGATTACGAGTCGAGAGCGACGTCCACTCAGCTATAAAGACCCCTAGTTTGTGAATTGGTGCAAAAGATAATTTGGGAGAGGTTAAGGAAAAGGAATGATGTTTGGTGGCTTTGAAAGCTTTGGATGGGAGGGGGGTTGGCAGTTATGAATTAAAATTGTTAATTTTTTAAGATAGGATATATATGCAAAAGACGTTTCGAGATATAGTAAGAAAAGTGTTTCTGACTGAGGTTAGGTACTGTGTGATTGACTTGTATGTTAGGAAAAAGAGTACTTATTAGAAACTAAAATGATAATTTGAAATGTTTCTTAGCAAATAGTTGCAAATTATTGTTTGAAAAGCCTATGGTTCCCCTTCCCTACACAAACACACGTGAGCACAATTAGTCCACAGGATTCAGAGAGAGTGAGAGTGAACAGCGAAATAGTAACAAAAAATGTGACAATGAGGGGAAACTATGTCATTCAAACGTTAACCATATAAATTACAGTAACACTAACCGAGCGTCCACATACATATTCCAATCAATTTACATAAATAAACATTCACTAATATATTCCTTTAAAATGGACACACGCAGATAGTTGCAGTACACATGTCAGTTCAATTACTGGTACACATAAACACTCATAGCTGGACGTGTCTGTCCATCTTGACAATAGTAGACATGTAACAAAAAATGTGACAATAATGGGAAACTATGTCATTCAAACGTATAAATGTTAACCATATTAATTACAGTAACACTAATCGCGCGCACACGTACATATGTCAATCAATTTACATAAATACACATTCACTAATGTGTACCTTTAAAATGGACACATACAGATAATTACCGTACACATGTCAGTTCAATTACAGGTACACATACACACACATAGCTTCACGTGTCTGTCGGTCTTGACAATAGTACACATGGATACGCACACAAACAGTCCATTATCAATTAATGTGTGTGTGTGTGTGTATTTATTTTCTCCTTGTATTTACTATATGTATCTGCAGAATCGAGTTATTAGCTCTTGGACCCCGCCTATCAAATATATGTATTTTTCCTTTTTTTATATCTACTACATCTATTTCTCTCTAACACACACACACACACACACACACACACAAACTGGAGGCCTACCGTCTAAACGGAGAGAGTTCGTTGGTTATAACCCTAATGGTCCCATATCGAATCTCAGTTGATGCAATAGCAAATCGACCGATATTCTTTAACCTGATTTGCCTGTTCACCGGCTCCCCTCCGACCGGGGAGCCAGTCGGCCAAGCGGACAGCACACTGGACACTGGACTTGTGATCCTGTGGTCCCGGGTTCGATTCCGGGCGCCGCCGAGAAACAATGGGCAGAGTTTCTTTCACCCTGTGCCCCTGTTACCTTGCAGTAAAACAGGTACCTGGGTGTTAGTCAGCTGTCACGGGCTGCTTCCTGGTGGTGGAGGCCTGGTCGAGGACCGAACCGCGGGGACACTAAAGCCCCGAAATCATCTCAAGAAGAACCTCAAGAGATAACCACAAATGAATCCATCAATGGATCCACCTATCTATCTACTTATATCTGTCAATCCATCAATTTATCTTCAATTAAACCAACCATTTATCATTATATACATTTATATTCCATTTATCCGAGCATCAACTCTTCTGTCTATCCATCCATCTACTCATATGTCTTTCCATCCATCAGATAGACGGATGCATCTATGCATCCGTCTATCCGTCAATGTATATATTTAGCAATCAATGTAAACATCCATCTATCTACTTATATAAATTTACCTTTAATCCCTGTTTCACCTGCACCACTCCCCCCTGTTTCTCCCTCTGCATCCCTGTTTCACCTGCACCACTCCCCCTGTTCCCCGATCCCCATCCCTGTTTCACCTGCACCACTCCCCCTGTTCCCCCATCCCCATCCCTGTTTCACCTGCACCACTCCCCCTGTTCCCCCATCCCCATCCCTGTTTCACCTGCACCACTCCCACTGTTCCTCCCTCTTCATCCCTGTTTCACCTGCACCACTCCCCTCTGTTTCTCCCTCTTCATCCCTGTTTCATCTGCACCACTCCCCCTGTTCCCCCCTCTTCCTCTCTGTTTCACCTGTACAGCACCCCCTGTTCCCCCCTCTTGCTCCCTGTTTCACCTGCACCACTCCCCCTGTTCCCTCTCTTCATTCCACCTCTAAATCCCGTATCCTCCCCCCCCCCCACCACCTTTGCCCCTTTTCCTTTAACTTAAATCAGGACCAATAAACTTCTTTATGTGTTTAATTTAGGTTTTTTCTAAGTACGAAAAAGTCTTCAGCCATCTCAAGCATTATTTTACAATTAACTTTAATTAAATTGGTAGGGGGGGGGGAGTGATAAGAATAATAATTATTCCTAAATCCTTTAGCTAAAGTCAACACTGACCAACCTATGCCCGTTCCCTACCCCAGACCATTCCCTCTACAAATATATGATTTAGTAATAATAAGCCCTAATAATATATTAATGAATAAATTTTAAAATAAATCTGTGGATGGCTGCAGCCTCCAGCATGTGGCCTTATTACATAGACATTCTCTTTATATATATATATATATATATATATATATATATATATATATATATATATATATATATATATATATATATATATATTTATATCAATTTACATAAATAAATATTCACTAATATATTCCTTTAAAATTGACACAAGCGGATTAAGGCGTCCTGTACATACCAGTTGCATTGATCCTGGCAGTATGGGTTCGAGTCACTTCTGGCATGTGAGTTTTCAGTTGCATATAGTCCTGGGGACCATTAAGGCTTGTTCGCATGTATATATATATATATATATATATATATATATATATATATATATATATATATATATATATATATATATATATATATATATATATATATATATTTAAAAAATCTGTCATATTTGTAAATTAAATAAAAAATATTTAATTATTAAATTTAATTTAATTTGTTTTATTAATATAATTATTTAATAATTTAATAAAATAATAATTTATTAAAACACACTAATTTGATTACTTATTTAATAAACTTAAATAATAAATAATAAATTAAATATTGATATATACTTGTGTGTCCAGGAGGCCATCTGTGTCCCCTCAGATGGTCTCCCTTATCACAGTTTGTGTCTATGGATGTGTGTCTGTGTGTGAGTGTGTATATCCCTGTGAGTATCCGGGCGAGTGTGTGTGAGTGTGAGTGTCCCTGTGAGTGTCCGGGTGCGTGTGAGTCCGGTTATACCTGTGGGTCCAGGAGGCCATCTGTGTCCCCTCAGATGGTCTCCCTTATCACAGTCTATGGGTATGTGTGAGTGTGAGTGCCCCTGTGAGTGTTCGGGTGAGGGTGTGTGTGAGTGTCCGGGTTTATGTGAGGTTTGGTTCCAGGGAAACATCCTTCCCCCCCCCTTCCTTCTCCTCCCTTATTCCCACCGTGGGTTCGAATCCCAGGTGATTAGACCTGCTCTAGGTCCATGGATCCAAGGTATCCATCCGTGGGCCCAACGGATTTCACCCCTTCCCCACTTTCCAAGGGCCAGGCCAATTCCAGCTATCCAGGGAACCTGTCGAAACAGAGGCAGCTGCAGGAGGGGACACACAAATATTTGTGCCCTGCAGTTACACACCCGTTCCGACAGACTCGATCGCAATCTATCCAGATGAGAACACGTTCTCTTCCGACTAGACCACGCTGGAGTCGCTGTATGTCTCAAATTTGGTTCTTTTATTTATAGTTAGTATTTTTGGTGAATTAATTGATTTGTTTTAATTTTTTATTGACTTAGGTACAACGATTTGGGGAGTTGGGGGGGGGGGGAGGAGGAGGGGGGGGGGGTTGTGTGTGTAATGGATTGTCGAGATCGTGGTTGGTTAGTATTTATCTAGTTGTGTTCACCTAGTTGTGCTTGCGAGGGTTGACCTCTACTCTTTCGGTCCGCCTCTCAACTGTCAATCAATCAATTATTACTAACTAATAAAAAACATTCCACACACACACACCCAGGAAGCAGCCCGTAGCAGCTGTCTAACGCCCAGGTACATATTTACTGCTAGGTAACAGGGGCATCAGAATGATAGAAACTCTGCTGATTTCCGTTTGTTCCATCACCGGGGGATCGAATGAGCTACGATTACGAGTCGAGAGCGACGTCCACTCAGCTATAAAGACCCCTAGTTTGTGAATTGGTGCAAAAGATAATTTGGGAGAGGTTAAGGAAAAGGAATGATGTTTGGTGGCTTTGAAAGCTTTGGATGGGAGGGGGGTTGGCAGTTATGAATTAAAATTGTTAATTTTTTAAGATAGGATATATATGCAAAAGACGTTTCGAGATATAGTAAGAAAAGTGTTTCTGACTGAGGTTAGGTACTGTGTGATTGACTTGTATGTTAGGAAAAAGAGTACTTATTAGAAACTAAAATGATAATTTGAAATGTTTCTTAGCAAATAGTTGCAAATTATTGTTTGAAAAGCCTATGGTTCCCCTTCCCTACACAAACACACGTGAGCACAATTAGTCCACAGGATTCAGAGAGAGTGAGAGTGAACAGCGAAATAGTAACAAAAAATGTGACAATGAGGGGAAACTATGTCATTCAAACGTTAACCATATAAATTACAGTAACACTAACCGAGCGTCCACATACATATTCCAATCAATTTACATAAATAAACATTCACTAATATATTCCTTTAAAATGGACACACGCAGATAGTTGCAGTACACATGTCAGTTCAATTACTGGTACACATAAACACTCATAGCTGGACGTGTCTGTCCATCTTGACAATAGTAGACATGTAACAAAAAATGTGACAATAATGGGAAACTATGTCATTCAAACGTATAAATGTTAACCATATTAATTACAGTAACACTAATCGCGCGCACACGTACATATGTCAATCAATTTACATAAATACACATTCACTAATGTGTACCTTTAAAATGGACACATACAGATAATTACCGTACACATGTCAGTTCAATTACAGGTACACATACACACACATAGCTTCACGTGTCTGTCGGTCTTGACAATAGTACACATGGATACGCACACAAACAGTCCATTATCAATTAATGTGTGTGTGTGTGTGTATTTATTTTCTCCTTGTATTTACTATATGTATCTGCAGAATCGAGTTATTAGCTCTTGGACCCCGCCTATCAAATATATGTATTTTTCCTTTTTTTATATCTACTACATCTATTTCTCTCTAACACACACACACACACACACACACACACAAACTGGAGGCCTACCGTCTAAACGGAGAGAGTTCGTTGGTTATAACCCTAATGGTCCCATATCGAATCTCAGTTGATGCAATAGCAAATCGACCGATATTCTTTAACCTGATTTGCCTGTTCACCGGCTCCCCTCCGACCGGGGAGCCAGTCGGCCAAGCGGACAGCACACTGGACACTGGACTTGTGATCCTGTGGTCCCGGGTTCGATTCCGGGCGCCGCCGAGAAACAATGGGCAGAGTTTCTTTCACCCTGTGCCCCTGTTACCTTGCAGTAAAACAGGTACCTGGGTGTTAGTCAGCTGTCACGGGCTGCTTCCTGGTGGTGGAGGCCTGGTCGAGGACCGAACCGCGGGGACACTAAAGCCCCGAAATCATCTCAAGAAGAACCTCAAGAGATAACCACAAATGAATCCATCAATGGATCCACCTATCTATCTACTTATATCTGTCAATCCATCAATTTATCTTCAATTAAACCAACCATTTATCATTATATACATTTATATTCCATTTATCCGAGCATCAACTCTTCTGTCTATCCATCCATCTACTCATATGTCTTTCCATCCATCAGATAGACGGATGCATCTATGCATCCGTCTATCCGTCAATGTATATATTTAGCAATCAATGTAAACATCCATCTATCTACTTATATAAATTTACCTTTAATCCCTGTTTCACCTGCACCACTCCCCCCTGTTTCTCCCTCTGCATCCCTGTTTCACCTGCACCACTCCCCCTGTTCCCCGATCCCCATCCCTGTTTCACCTGCACCACTCCCCCTGTTCCCCCATCCCCATCCCTGTTTCACCTGCACCACTCCCCCTGTTCCCCCATCCCCATCCCTGTTTCACCTGCACCACTCCCACTGTTCCTCCCTCTTCATCCCTGTTTCACCTGCACCACTCCCCTCTGTTTCTCCCTCTTCATCCCTGTTTCATCTGCACCACTCCCCCTGTTCCCCCCTCTTCCTCTCTGTTTCACCTGTACAGCACCCCCTGTTCCCCCCTCTTGCTCCCTGTTTCACCTGCACCACTCCCCCTGTTCCCTCTCTTCATTCCACCTCTAAATCCCGTATCCTCCCCCCCCCCACCACCTTTGCCCCTTTTCCTTTAACTTAAATCAGGACCAATAAACTTCTTTATGTGTTTAATTTAGGTTTTTTCTAAGTACGAAAAAGTCTTCAGCCATCTCAAGCATTATTTTACAATTAACTTTAATTAAATTGGTAGGGGGGGGGGGAGTGATAAGAATAATAATTATTCCTAAATCCTTTAGCTAAAGTCAACACTGACCAACCTATGCCCGTTCCCTACCCCAGACCATTCCCTCTACAAATACATGATTTAGTAATAATAAGCCCTAATAATATATTAATGAATAAATTTTAAAATAAATCTGTGGATGGCTGCAGCCTCCAGCATGTGGCCTTATTACATAGACATTCTCTTTATATATATATATATATATATATATATATATATATATATATATATATATATATATATATATATATATATATATATATATATATATATATATATATTTATATCAATTTACATAAATAAATATTCACTAATATATTCCTTTAAAATTGACACAAGCGGATTAAGGCGTCCTGTACATACCAGTTGCATTGATCCTGGCAGTATGGGTTCGAGTCACTTCTGGCATGTGAGTTTTCAGTTGCATATAGTCCTGGGGACCATTAAGGCTTGTTCGCATGTATATATATATATATATATATATATATATATATATATATATATATATATATATATATATATATATATATATATATATATATATATATATATATTTAAAAAATCTGTCATATTTGTAAATTAAATAAAAAATATTTAATTATTAAATTTAATTTAATTTGTTTTATTAATATAATTATTTAATAATTTAATAAAATAATAATTTATTAAAACACACTAATTTGATTACTTATTTAATAAACTTAAATAATAAATAATAAATTAAATATTGATATATACTTGTGTGTCCAGGAGGCCATCTGTGTCCCCTCAGATGGTCTCCCTTATCACAGTTTGTGTCTATGGATGTGTGTCTGTGTGTGAGTGTGTATATCCCTGTGAGTATCCGGGCGAGTGTGTGTGAGTGTGAGTGTCCCTGTGAGTGTCCGGGTGCGTGTGAGTCCGGTTATACCTGTGGGTCCAGGAGGCCATCTGTGTCCCCTCAGATGGTCTCCCTTATCACAGTCTATGGGTATGTGTGAGTGTGAGTGCCCCTGTGAGTGTTCGGGTGAGGGTGTGTGTGAGTGTCCGGGTTTATGTGAGGTTTGGTTCCAGGGAAACATCCTTCCCCCCCCCTTCCTTCTCCTCCCTTATTCCCACCGTGGGTTCGAATCCCAGGTGATTAGACCTGCTCTAGGTCCATGGATCCAAGGTATCCATCCGTGGGCCCAACGGATTTCACCCCTTCCCCACTTTCCAAGGGCCAGGCCAATTCCAGCTATCCAGGGAACCTGTCGAAACAGAGGCAGCTGCAGGAGGGGACACACAAATATTTGTGCCCTGCAGTTACACACCCGTTCCGACAGACTCGATCGCAATCTATCCAGATGAGAACACGTTCTCTTCCGACTAGACCACGCTGGAGTCGCTGTATGTCTCAAATTTGGTTCTTTTATTTATAGTTAGTATTTTTGGTGAATTAATTGATTTGTTTTAATTTTTTATTGACTTAGGTACAACGATTTGGGGAGTTGGGGGGGGGGGAGGAGGAGGGGGGGGGGGGGGGTTGTGTGTGTAATGGATTGTCGAGATCGTGGTTGGTTAGTATTTATCTAGTTGTGTTCACCTAGTTGTGCTTGCGAGGGTTGACCTCTACTCTTTCGGTCCGCCTCTCAACTGTCAATCAATCAATTATTACTAACTAATAAAAAACATTCCACACACACACACCCAGGAAGCAGCCCGTAGCAGCTGTCTAACGCCCAGGTACATATTTACTGCTAGGTAACAGGGGCATCAGAATGATAGAAACTCTGCTGATTTCCGTTTGTTCCATCACCGGGGGATCGAATGAGCTACGATTACGAGTCGAGAGCGACGTCCACTCAGCTATAAAGACCCCTAGTTTGTGAATTGGTGCAAAAGATAATTTGGGAGAGGTTAAGGAAAAGGAATGATGTTTGGTGGCTTTGAAAGCTTTGGATGGGAGGGGGGTTGGCAGTTATGAATTAAAATTGTTAATTTTTTAAGATAGGATATATATGCAAAAGACGTTTCGAGATATAGTAAGAAAAGTGTTTCTGACTGAGGTTAGGTACTGTGTGATTGACTTGTATGTTAGGAAAAAGAGTACTTATTAGAAACTAAAATGATAATTTGAAATGTTTCTTAGCAAATAGTTGCAAATTATTGTTTGAAAAGCCTATGGTTCCCCTTCCCTACACAAACACACGTGAGCACAATTAGTCCACAGGATTCAGAGAGAGTGAGAGTGAACAGCGAAATAGTAACAAAAAATGTGACAATGAGGGGAAACTATGTCATTCAAACGTTAACCATATAAATTACAGTAACACTAACCGAGCGTCCACATACATATTCCAATCAATTTACATAAATAAACATTCACTAATATATTCCTTTAAAATGGACACACGCAGATAGTTGCAGTACACATGTCAGTTCAATTACTGGTACACATAAACACTCATAGCTGGACGTGTCTGTCCATCTTGACAATAGTAGACATGTAACAAAAAATGTGACAATAATGGGAAACTATGTCATTCAAACGTATAAATGTTAACCATATTAATTACAGTAACACTAATCGCGCGCACACGTACATATGTCAATCAATTTACATAAATACACATTCACTAATGTGTACCTTTAAAATGGACACATACAGATAATTACCGTACACATGTCAGTTCAATTACAGGTACACATACACACACATAGCTTCACGTGTCTGTCGGTCTTGACAATAGTACACATGGATACGCACACAAACAGTCCATTATCAATTAATGTGTGTGTGTGTGTGTATTTATTTTCTCCTTGTATTTACTATATGTATCTGCAGAATCGAGTTATTAGCTCTTGGACCCCGCCTATCAAATATATGTATTTTTCCTTTTTTTATATCTACTACATCTATTTCTCTCTAACACACACACACACACACACACACACACAAACTGGAGGCCTACCGTCTAAACGGAGAGAGTTCGTTGGTTATAACCCTAATGGTCCCATATCGAATCTCAGTTGATGCAATAGCAAATCGACCGATATTCTTTAACCTGATTTGCCTGTTCACCGGCTCCCCTCCGACCGGGGAGCCAGTCGGCCAAGCGGACAGCACACTGGACACTGGACTTGTGATCCTGTGGTCCCGGGTTCGATTCCGGGCGCCGCCGAGAAACAATGGGCAGAGTTTCTTTCACCCTGTGCCCCTGTTACCTTGCAGTAAAACAGGTACCTGGGTGTTAGTCAGCTGTCACGGGCTGCTTCCTGGTGGTGGAGGCCTGGTCGAGGACCGAACCGCGGGGACACTAAAGCCCCGAAATCATCTCAAGAAGAACCTCAAGAGATAACCACAAATGAATCCATCAATGGATCCACCTATCTATCTACTTATATCTGTCAATCCATCAATTTATCTTCAATTAAACCAACCATTTATCATTATATACATTTATATTCCATTTATCCGAGCATCAACTCTTCTGTCTATCCATCCATCTACTCATATGTCTTTCCATCCATCAGATAGACGGATGCATCTATGCATCCGTCTATCCGTCAATGTATATATTTAGCAATCAATGTAAACATCCATCTATCTACTTATATAAATTTACCTTTAATCCCTGTTTCACCTGCACCACTCCCCCCTGTTTCTCCCTCTGCATCCCTGTTTCACCTGCACCACTCCCCCTGTTCCCCGATCCCCATCCCTGTTTCACCTGCACCACTCCCCCTGTTCCCCCATCCCCATCCCTGTTTCACCTGCACCACTCCCCCTGTTCCCCCATCCCCATCCCTGTTTCACCTGCACCACTCCCACTGTTCCTCCCTCTTCATCCCTGTTTCACCTGCACCACTCCCCTCTGTTTCTCCCTCTTCATCCCTGTTTCATCTGCACCACTCCCCCTGTTCCCCCCTCTTCCTCTCTGTTTCACCTGTACAGCACCCCCTGTTCCCCCCTCTTGCTCCCTGTTTCACCTGCACCACTCCCCCTGTTCCCTCTCTTCATTCCACCTCTAAATCCCGTATCCTCCCCCCCCCCACCACCTTTGCCCCTTTTCCTTTAACTTAAATCAGGACCAATAAACTTCTTTATGTGTTTAATTTAGGTTTTTTCTAAGTACGAAAAAGTCTTCAGCCATCTCAAGCATTATTTTACAATTAACTTTAATTAAATTGGTAGGGGGGGGGAGTGATAAGAATAATAATTATTCCTAAATCCTTTAGCTAAAGTCAACACTGACCAACCTATGCCCGTTCCCTACCCCAGACCATTCCCTCTACAAATACATGATTTAGTAATAATAAGCCCTAATAATATATTAATGAATAAATTTTAAAATAAATCTGTGGATGGCTGCAGCCTCCAGCATGTGGCCTTATTACATAGACATTCTCTTTATATATATATATATATATATATATATATATATATATATATATATATATATATATATATATATATATATATATATATATTTATATCAATTTACATAAATAAATATTCACTAATATATTCCTTTAAAATTGACACAAGCGGATTAAGGCGTCCTGTACATACCAGTTGCATTGATCCTGGCAGTATGGGTTCGAGTCACTTCTGGCATGTGAGTTTTCAGTTGCATATAGTCCTGGGGACCATTAAGGCTTGTTCGCATGTATATATATATATATATATATATATATATATATATATATATATATATATATATATATATATATATATATATATATTTAAAAAATCTGTCATATTTGTAAATTAAATAAAAAATATTTAATTATTAAATTTAATTTAATTTGTTTTATTAATATAATTATTTAATAATTTAATAAAATAATAATTTATTAAAACACACTAATTTGATTACTTATTTAATAAACTTAAATAATAAATAATAAATTAAATATTGATATATACTTGTGTGTCCAGGAGGCCATCTGTGTCCCCTCAGATGGTCTCCCTTATCACAGTTTGTGTCTATGGATGTGTGTCTGTGTGTGAGTGTGTATATCCCTGTGAGTATCCGGGCGAGTGTGTGTGAGTGTGAGTGTCCCTGTGAGTGTCCGGGTGCGTGTGAGTCCGGTTATACCTGTGGGTCCAGGAGGCCATCTGTGTCCCCTCAGATGGTCTCCCTTATCACAGTCTATGGGTATGTGTGAGTGTGAGTGCCCCTGTGAGTGTTCGGGTGAGGGTGTGTGTGAGTGTCCGGGTTTATGTGAGGTTTGGTTCCAGGGAAACATCCTTCCCCCCCCCTTCCTTCTCCTCCCTTATTCCCACCGTGGGTTCGAATCCCAGGTGATTAGACCTGCTCTAGGTCCATGGATCCAAGGTATCCATCCGTGGGCCCAACGGATTTCACCCCTTCCCCACTTTCCAAGGGCCAGGCCAATTCCAGCTATCCAGGGAACCTGTCGAAACAGAGGCAGCTGCAGGAGGGGACACACAAATATTTGTGCCCTGCAGTTACACACCCGTTCCGACAGACTCGATCGCAATCTATCCAGATGAGAACACGTTCTCTTCCGACTAGACCACGCTGGAGTCGCTGTATGTCTCAAATTTGGTTCTTTTATTTATAGTTAGTATTTTTGGTGAATTAATTGATTTGTTTTAATTTTTTATTGACTTAGGTACAACGATTTGGGGAGTTGGGGGGGGGGGGGGAGGAGGAGGGGGGGGGGGGTTGTGTGTGTAATGGATTGTCGAGATCGTGGTTGGTTAGTATTTATCTAGTTGTGTTCACCTAGTTGTGCTTGCGAGGGTTGACCTCTACTCTTTCGGTCCGCCTCTCAACTGTCAATCAATCAATTATTACTAACTAATAAAAAACATTCCACACACCACACACCCAGGAAGCAGCCCGTAGCAGCTGTCTAACGCCCAGGTACATATTTACTGCTAGGTAACAGGGCATCAGAATGATAGAAACTCTGCTGATTTCCGTTTGTTCCATCACCGGGGGATCGAATGAGCTACGATTACGAGTCGAGAGCGACGTCCACTCAGCTATAAAGACCCCTAGTTTGTGAATTGGTGCAAAAGATAATTTGGGAGAGGTTAAGGAAAAGGAATGATGTTTGGTGGCTTTGAAAGCTTTGGATGGGAGGGGGGTTGGCAGTATGAATTAAAATTGTTAATTTTTTAAGATAGGATATATATGCAAAAGACGTTTCGAGATATAGTAAGAAAAGTGTTTCTGACTGAGGTTAGGTACTGTGTGATTGACTTGTATGTTAGGAAAAAGAGTACTTATTAGAAACTAAAATGATAATTTGAAATGTTTCTTAGCAAATAGTTGCAAATTATTGTTTGAAAAGCCTATGGTTCCCCTTCCCTACACAAACACACGTGAGCACAATTAGTCCACAGGATTCAGAGAGAGTGAGAGTGAACAGCGAAATAGTAACAAAAAATGTGACAATGAGGGGAAACTATGTCATTCAAACGTTAACCATATAAATTACAGTAACACTAACCGAGCGTCCACATACATATTCCAATCAATTTACATAAATAAACATTCACTAATATATTCCTTTAAAATGGACACACGCAGATAGTTGCAGTACACATGTCAGTTCAATTACTGGTACACATAAACACTCATAGCTGGACGTGTCTGTCCATCTTGACAATAGTAGACATGTACAAAAAATGTGACAATAATGGGAAACTATGTCATTCAAACGTATAATGGTTAACCATATTAATTACAGTAACACTAATCGCGCGCACACGTACATATGTCAATCAATTTACATAAATACACATTCACTAATGTGTACCTTTTAAAATGGACACATACAGATAATTACCGTACACATGTCAGTTCAATTACAGGTACACATACACACACATAGCTTCACGTGTCTGTCGGTCTTGACAATAGTACACATGGATACGCACACAAACAGTCCATTATCAATTAATGTGTGTGTGTGTGTGTATTTATTTTCTCCTTGTATTTACTATATGTATCTGCAGAATCGAGTTATTAGCTCTTGGACCCCGCCTATCAAATATATGTATTTTTCCTTTTTTTATATCTACTACATCTATTTCTCTCTAACACACACACACACACACACACACACACAAACTGGAGGCCTACCGTCTAAACGGAGAGAGTTCGTTGGTTATAACCCTAATGGTCCCATATCGAATCTCAGTTGATGCAATAGCAAATCGACCGATATTCTTTAACCTGATTTTCCTGTTCACCGGCTCCCCTCCGACCGGGGAGCCAGTCGGCCAAGCGGACAGCACACTGGACACTGGACTTGTGATCCTGTGGTCCCGGGTTCGATTCCGGGCGCCGCCGAGAAACAATGGGCAGAGTTTCTTTCACCCTGTGCCCCTGTTACCTTGCAGTAAAACAGGTACCTGGGTGTTAGTCAGCTGTCACGGGCTGCTTCCTGGTGGTGGAGGCCTGGTCGAGGACCGAACCGCGGGGACACTAAAGCCCCGAAATCATCTCAAGAAGAACCTCAAGAGATAACCACAAATGAATCCATCAATGGATCCACCTATCTATCTACTTATATCTGTCAATCCATCAATTTATCTTCAATTAAACCAACCATTTATCATTATATACATTTATATTCCATTTATCCGAGCATCAACTCTTCTGTCTATCCATCCATCTACTCATATGTCTTTCCATCCATCAGATAGACGGATGCATCTATGCATCCGTCTATCCGTCAATGTATATATTTAGCAATCAATGTAAACATCCATCTATCTACTTATATAAATTTACCTTTAATCCCTGTTTCACCTGCACCACTCCCCCCTGTTTCTCCCTCTGCATCCCTGTTTCACCTGCACCACTCCCCCTGTTCCCCGATCCCCATCCCTGTTTCACCTGCACCACTCCCCTGTTCCCCATCCCCATCCCTGTTTCACCTGCACCACTCCCCCTGTTCCCCCATCCCCATCCCTGTTTCACCTGCACCACTCCCCCTGTTCCTCCCTCTTCATCCCTGTTTCACCTGCACCACTCCCCTCTGTTTCCTCCCTCTTCATCCCTGTTTCATCTGCACCACTCCCCCTGTTCCCCCCTCTTCCTCTCTGTTTCACCTGTACAGCACCCCTGTTCCCCCCTCTTGCTCCCTGTTTCACCTGCACCACTCCCCCTGTTCCCTCTCTTCATTCCACCTCTAAATCCCGTATCCTCCCCCCCCCACCACCTTTGCCCCTTTTCCTTTAACTTAAATCAGGACCAATAAACTTCTTTATGTGTTTAATTTAGGTTTTTTCTAAGTACGAAAAAGTCTTCAGCCATCTCAAGCATTATTTTACAATTAACTTTAATTAAATTGGTAGAGGGGGGGGAGTGATAAGAATAATAATTATTCCTAAATCCTTTAGCTAAAGTCAACACTGACCAACCTATGCCCGTTCCCTACCCCAGACCATTCCCTCTACAAATACATGATTTAGTAATAATAAGCCCTAATAATATATTAATGAATAAATTTTAAAATAAATCTGTGGATGGCTGCAGCCTCCAGCATGTGGCCTTATTACATAGACATTCTCTTTATATATATATATATATATATATATATATATATATATATATATATATATATATATATATATATATATATATTTATATCAATTTACATAAATAAATATTCACTAATATATTCCTTTAAATTGACACAAGCGGATTAAGGCGTCCTGTACATACCAGTTGCATTGATCCTGGCAGTATGGGTTCGAGTCACTTCTGGCATGTGAGTTTTCAGTTGCATATAGTCCTGGGGACCATTAAGGCTTGTTCGCATGTATATATATATATATATATATATATATATATATATATATATATATATATATATATATATATATATATTATATATATATATATATTTAAAAAATCTGTCATATTTGTAAATTAAATAAAAAATATTTAATTATTAAATTTAATTTAATTTGTTTTATTAATATAATTATTTAATAATTTAATAAAATAATAATTTATTAAAACACACTAATTTGATTACTTATTTAATAAACTTAATAATAAATAATAAATTAAATATTGATATATACTTGTGTGTCCAGGAGGCCATCTGTGTCCCCTCAGATGGTCTCCCTTATCACAGTTTGTGTCTATGGATGTGTGTCTGTGTGTGAGTGTGTATATCCCTGTGAGTATCCGGGCGAGTGTGTGTGAGTGTGAGTGTCCCTGTGAGTGTCCGGGTGCGTGTGAGTCCGGTTATACCTGTGGGTCCAGGAGGCCATCTGTGTCCCCTCAGATGGTCTCCCTTATCACAGTCTATGGGTATGTGTGAGTGTGAGTGCCCCTGTGAGTGTTCGGGTGAGGGTGTGTGTGAGTGTCCGGGTTTATGTGAGGTTTGGTTCCAGGGAAACATCCTTCCCCCCCCCTTCCTTCTCCTCCCTTATTCCACCGTGGGTTCGAATCCCAGGTGATTAGACCTGCTCTAGGTCCATGATCCAAGGTATCCATCCGTGGGCCCAACGGATTTCACCCCTTCCCCACTTTCCAAGGGCCAGGCCAATTCCAGCTATCCAGGGAACCTGTCGAAACAGAGGCAGCTGCAGGAGGGGACACACAAATATTTGTGCCCTGCAGTTACACACCCGTTCCGACAGACTCGATCGCAATCTATCCAGATGAGAACACGTTCTCTTCCGACTAGACCACGCTGGAGTCGCTGTATGTCTCAAATTTGGTTCTTTTATTTATAGTTAGTATTTTTGGTGAATTAATTGATTGTTTTAATTTTTTATTGACTTAGGTACAACGATTTGGGGAGTTGGGGGGGGGGGGGGAGGAGGAGGGGGGGGGGTTGTGTGTGTAATGGATTGTCGAGATCGTGGTTGGTTAGTATTATCTAGTTGTGTTCACCTAGTTGTGCTTGCGAGGGTTGACCTCTACTCTTTCGGTCCGCCTCTCAACTGTCAATCAATCAATTATTACTAACTAATAAAAAACATTCCACACACACACACCCAGGAAGCAGCCCGTAGCAGCTGTCTAACGCCCAGGTACATATTTACTGCTAGGTAACAGGGCATCAGAATGATAGAAACTCTGCTGATTTCCGTTTGTTCATCACCGGGGGATCGAATGAGCTACGATTACGAGTCGAGAGCGACGTCCACTCAGCTATAAAGACCCCTAGTTTGTGAATTGGTGCAAAAGATAATTTGGGAGAGGTTAAGGAAAAGGGAATGATGTTTGGTGGCTTTGAAAGCTTTGGATGGGAGGGGGTTGGCAGTTATGAATTAAATTGTTAATTTTTTAAGATAGGATATATATGCAAAAGACGTTTCGAGATATAGTAAGAAAAGTGTTTCTGACTGAGGTTAGGTACTGTGTGATTGACTTGTATGTTAGGAAAAAGAGTACTTATTAGAAACTAAAATGATAATTTGAAATGTTTCTTAGCAAATAGTTGCAAATTATTGTTTGAAAAGCCTATGGTTCCCCTTCCCTACACAAACACACGTGAGCACAATTAGTCCACAGGATTCAGAGAGAGTGAGAGTGAACAGCGAAATAGTAACAAAAAATGTGGACAATGAGGGGAAACTATGTCATTCAACGTTAACCATATAAATTACAGTAACACTAACCGAGCGTCCACATA